>NC_139247.1:45834155-45913628 GCF_977018435.1 Lepisma saccharinum | reverse complement strand
ATTTTTCTATGTAAGTATATTTTTATTGACTGGATTATTTAACAGATCAAACAGGAAGACTGCAAAATTCATTAAATGTAGTTCTATAGTATAGGTGGTTACAGAGATATAAAAAGAACAAATATAAGATTTCGCTTTTTTTGCTTCTGAGGCTAATCGCGACACTAAGGGTAAATGGCGAGGAAATGTAACGGAGGAGAAACAGTCCCAAAAGTTATGGGCTGCATGTAAGTTAATACCACAGAGATATTACAGCAGGTGTAGGTTCTACCACCAGAACATTTCTATTATAATAATACTGGTTATGCTGTACTGTTAGCTAAAGATGCTGATATTTGAGAAACTTAAAAGGTTATTTGCAAAATTTTAGATAAATAATAATCTGTTAGACTGTAAACATATTTTATATCCATTCTGCAAAAGACCCGATGACAAAATTTAAAAATTGTTATCGCCCAGACAGGAACTCGAACCCTGGACAGATAGGTTAAAAGCCTAACGCTATACCAACTAAGCTATCTGGGCACAAGGTATTCTTTTCTTGAAAAGTTAGTTATGTTAAGAAATATATTGAAACACTTGAGAACACTTTTGGTCTGGTTCGACAGAGAAGGAGACAACATTTCTAAATTTTTACAGACTGGGTGTATTTTTCCACTATAGAGGCCTTCACTATATGTAATTCGAAACGCTAAAGTTCAGCTAGCTTCCAAAATTGAGGTAAAGATTGTGTTTGGCGAGATTAACAAGTTACAATTATATCCAGTTACGGACAAATAAAGCTAAAACTCTCAGGCTTACTGTACTAGCCAAGTTTTAGTAACATTTTCTTCACTTTAGTACAAATACCAAAGAAATAGGTATATTTTATTTATAATTTGACAAAATGTACTAGTATTTAATTCACAAAGGTAGGTAAAAAACAGTATTTTTAAAAAAATATTGTTACTGCCTTCAAATTTTATGTTATTTAGCCACTAACAACTGGTTTACACTGTTTGGCATCCTTTAAATAGGAAAAGAAGGAATTATTTGTTTAGTATTGTTACTACTTTATATTTATTTAAGAAAACAATTGTACAGTTTAACTTAATTTTTAATAAATTGTTACTAATTTATATATCAAAGTTATGTTATTTAGAGTGTATGAAGGCGTATAAAGTTAATATTTGTACTTATCAGTGCAACTAACAATTATATTTTACACACAAAAGATAATGTTCACAGTTAAATTACTTGAATCAGAGAATAATATTTTACAGTAATTGATTCATTCAGCACTAGTCAGTACTTTTATGCATCAGAAAGTTTTTTTAATTTTCTATTACGCATGCTATTTTGGGCTATTTTTAAAATGTATTTCTAGGGCAAACTGGTTTAATTTTCTGCTTATAATGCAAAGTTGACATAGTTTTCGCACAATGCATTGTACATTTGTTATATCCTCTACTTACAATCCAAATATTATGCTTATTTAATGTATAACTAACTAACTCTCTAGCCTTTTTTAAACCCGAAGGTTCATGGCTGCAGCAACACATGCCTTTCATCTGTCCCTGTCCTGAGCAAGATCTATATACTCCTTTCCTTCCCTACCAATTTCCTTTAGGTCCATCTCTACATTATCCCTCCATCTTTGTTTTGGTCTTCCTATTGGTCTTTTACCATCAGGTTTCCCAACAAGAATCCTGTATTCTTTTTTTTCCTCTCCCATTTGTACCACATGATCTACACACCTAAGTCTTCTTGATTTAATCATTCTAATAATATCTGGACATGGATACAAATTATGTACTTCTAAATTATGTGACCTTCTCCACTCATCTGTCTCCTCATCTGTTTTAGGCCCAAATATTTTTCTAAGGATTTTATTTTCAAATACTCTCAATTTATGTTCCTTTTTCAATGTAAGGGACCAAGTTCATTTACTGTATTTAACTTTTATTTTTTGTAATTAACAAAAATTAAAAGCTTATACTGTAGTTATTATATCTTTTTCTATCAGCTTATTTTGAAATTAATATTATTAGGTATAGTCTTTGATTTATAACTATATTGCTTTTTATCAATTTATCTAAGAGTACACGCAGACAAACACATGTGTACACACTTTTATGTAAATAGATATGCCTTTTTTCAATATTTTAGTATGAAGATTGCACTTTAGCTATTTAAGCAAGGGTAGGAAAGGTAGGATTTCTGAGAATTTGTTGCAGGATTTTGTTGTCCAAGTATAGATGAGAACTGAGCTGGGAGACTGTTTTGAACCTTTTCATGAGAGTTTGCATGTGAACTGTATGCAAATTGAGCACTATTGACTGTGCATGCTTCTAAGTTTTGCTGTTATTTTACATGAACTCTGTGAGACTGTAGTCAGTTTTCCCATTTCAAGTAGTTTTATTGATTGTATTTGTATATGTTGTGGGGACTTAGCAGTTTTATGTTATGAGGCAGTTTGTTGTAGAATATTTTTACATGATTGTTTTGAGATATTGAGTGTCTGCTGTTTTACTTGTAATTATTTTCCTTCTTGTGTTGTGTATTTGACTATATTTTGTCCAAGTTCGTAGTATTTAGAATAATTGTTATTGACTTGTAGATGTAGGGAGTAATAATCCTTTGCAAGATGCCCTATACTTTAGTCTGAACATTATTCTTAGTGTTCATTTTTGAAGCCTTAGTATTCTGGTAGTATTATTAATGTAGAGGTAAATTAGGCTGAAACGTAGGCATTTTTCTGATAAATTATACTCACTTAGTTCTTTCAGCAGGTAGAAGTTGCATGATGGTTTACTGCTGATGATGTTAATTTGCTCTTCTTATGTACTACGTATGATGTAGCTTACTTGAGTAACTGGAATTTTCTACTGATAAAAGGATTGCTTGTCTATTTTATTCCTATGTTGTTGAGTTTGTCCATAAGCAAGCCACGTTTTTACTCTATCCTATGCTTTGGAAGAATCTAGATATATTGTGTTTGCAGTTTTATGTTTCTCTAAGGTTTCAGCTATGTAGTTTTAAACTGTGCTATGGGTGTGACTATTAATTTCTCTTTCTGGATGCCATGTTGGTTTCTGTGTATTCCTCTTGCTGCTTGAATTTGACTTAGGTTGTTTGCTTTTTTCTTACATCTTTATTTGTTTATTTCTTCAGTACTTTTTTTTGAATTTTAATTACTTTAATTTTACATTAACTAACATATTTCACTTTAACAACAAAAGAATTTACTCTAGTATAAAAAATTCTTCTAACAAAAATGTACTATTATAACTTTTAATTTTAGAAAATTGTATTTTTAAAACTTTAACTTTGAAAAATTGATTTTTAATTACTTTAATTTTACATTAACTAACAAATTTTACATTAACAACAAAATAATTTGCCCTAGTATAAAAACTTCTACTAACAAAAATATACTATTATAACTTTTAATTTTAGAAAATTGTATTTTTAAAACTATAACTTTGAAAAATTGAATTTTAACACACTTTGACTTTAACAATGTACTTTGAATTTTTTATGTAAAAGTATATTAAAAAATAAAAAATACCGAAGAAATAAACAAATAAAGATGTAAGAAAAAAGCAAACAACCTAAGTCAAATTCAAGCAGCAAGGGGAATACACAGAAACCAACATGGCATCCAGAAAGAGAAATTAATAGTCACACCCATAGCACAGTTTAAAACTACATAGCTGAAACCTTAGAGAAACATAAAACTGCAAACACAATATATCTAGATTCTTCCAAAGCATAGGATAGAGTAAAAACGTGGCTTGCTTATGGACAAACTCAACAACATAGGAATAAAATAGACAAGCAATCCTTTTATCAGTAGAAAATTCCAGTTACTCAAGTAAGCTACATCATACGTAGTACATAAGAAGAGCAAATTAACATCATCAGCAGTAAACCATCATGCAACTTCTACCTGCTGAAAGAACTAAGTGAGTATAATTTATCAGAAAAATGCCTACGTTTCAGCCTAATTTACCTCTACATTAATAATACTACCAGAATACTAAGGCTTCAAAAATGAACACTAAGAATAATGTTCAGACTAAAGTATAGGGCATCTTGCAAAGGATTATTACTCCCTACATCTACAAGTCAATAACAATTATTCTAAATACTACGAACTTGGACAAAATATAGTCAAATACACAACACAAGAAGGAAAATAATTACAAGTAAAACAGCAGACACTCAATATCTCAAAACAATCATGTAAAAATATTCTACAACAAACTGCCTCATAACATAAAACTGCTAAGTCCCCACAACATATACAAATACAATCAATAAAACTACTTGAAATGGGAAAACTGACTACAGTCTCACAGAGTTCATGTAAAATAACAGCAAAACTTAGAAGCATGCACAGTCAATAGTGCTCAATTTGCATACAGTTCACATGCAAACTCTCATGAAAAGGTTCAAAACAGTCTCCCAGCTCAGTTCTCATCTATACTTGGACAACAAAATCCTGCAACAAATTCTCAGAAATCCTACCTTTCCTACCCTTGCTTAAATAGCTAAAGTGCAATCTTCATACTAAAATATTGAAAAAAGGCATATCTATTTACATAAAAGTGTGTACACATGTGTTTGTCTGCGTGTACTCTTAGATAAATTGATAAAAAGCAATATAGTTATAAATCAAAGACTATACCTAATAATATTAATTTCAAAATAAGCTGATAGAAAAAGATATAATAACTACAGTATAAGCTTTTAATTTTTGTTAATTACAAAAAATAAAAGTTAAATACAGTAAATGAACTTGGTCCCTTACATTGAAAAAGGAACATAAATTGAGAGTATTTGAAAATAAAATCCTTAGAAAAATATTTGGGCCTAAAACAGATGAGGAGACAGATGAGTGGAGAAGGTCACATAATTTAGAAGTACATAATTTGTATCCATGTCCAGATATTATTAGAATGATTAAATCAAGAAGACTTAGGTGTGTAGATCATGTGGTACAAATGGGAGAGGAAAAAAAAAGAATACAGGATTCTTGTTGGGAAACCTGATGGTAAAAGACCAATAGGAAGACCAAAACAAAGATGGAGGGATAATGTAGAGATGGACCTAAAGGAAATTGGTAGGGAAGGAAAGGAGTATATAGATCTTGCTCAGGACAGGGACAGATGAAAGGCATGTGTTGCTGCAGCCATGAACCTTCGGGTTTAAAAAAGGCTAGAGAGTTAGTTAGTTATACATTAAATAAGCATAATATTTGGATTGTAAGTAGAGGATATAACAAATGTACAATGCATTGTGCGAAAACTATGTCAACTTTGCATTATAAGCAGAAAATTAAACCAGTTTGCTCTAGAAATACATTTTAAAAATAGCCCAAAATAGCATGCGTAATAGAAAATTAAAAAAACTTTCTGATGCATAAAAGTACTGACTAGTGCTGAATGAATCAATTACTGTAAAATATTATTCTCTGATTCAAGTAATTTAACTGTGAACATTATCTTTTGTGTGTAAAATATAATTGTTAGTTGCACTGATAAGTACAAATATTAACTTTATACGCCTTCATACACTCTAAATAACATAACTTTGATATATAAATTAGTAACAATTTATTAAAAATTAAGTTAAACTGTACAATTGTTTTCTTAAATAAATATAAAGTAGTAACAATACTAAACAAATAATTCCTTCTTTTCCTATTTAAAGGATGCCAAACAGTGTAAACCAGTTGTTAGTGGCTAAATAACATAAAATTTGAAGGCAGTAACAATATTTTTTTAAAAATACTGTTTTTTACCTACCTTTGTGAATTAAATACTAGTACATTTTGTCAAATTATAAATAAAATATACCTATTTCTTTGGTATTTGTACTAAAGTGAAGAAAATGTTACTAAAACTTGGCTAGTACAGTAAGCCTGAGAGTTTTAGCTTTATTTGTCCGTAACTGGATATAATTGTAACTTGTTAATCTCGCCAAACACAATCTTTACCTCAATTTTGGAAGCTAGCTGAACTTTAGCGTTTCGAATTACATATAGTGAAGGCCTCTATAGTGGAAAAATACACCCAGTCTGTAAAAATTTAGAAATGTTGTCTCCTTCTCTGTCGAACCAGACCAAAAGTGTTCTCAAGTGTTTCAATATATTTCTTAACATAACTAACTTTTCAAGAAAAGAATACCTTGTGCCCAGATAGCTTAGTTGGTATAGCGTTAGGCTTTTAACCTATCTGTCCAGGGTTCGAGTCCCTGTCTGGGCGATAACAATTTTTAAATTTTGTCATCGGGTCTTTTGCAAAATGGATATAAAATATGTTTACAGTCTAACAGATTATTATTTATCTAAAATTTTGCAAATAACCTTTTAAGTTTCTCAAATATCAGCATCTTTAGCTAACAGTACAGCATAACCAGTATTATTATAATAGAAATGTTCTGGTGGTAGAACCTACACCTGCTGTAATATCTCTGTGGTATTAACTTACATGCAGCCCATAACTTTTGGGACTGTTTCTCCTCCGTTACATTTCCTCGCCATTTACCCTTAGTGTCGCGATTAGCCTCAGAAGCAAAAAAAGCGAAATCTTATATTTGTTCTTTTTATATCTCTGAAACCACCTATACTATAGAACTACATTTAATGAATTTTGCAGTCTTCCTGTTTGATCTGTTAAATAATCCAGTCAATAAAAATATACTTACATAGAAAAATCTGTTTTTCAGATAATTTAATCGGGTAATCTGCTTTTGCGTATTTCCTCAGAAATATAGTTCTTGCTACATTTACATAAATCGAAGTCTAGTTAGAGTTGGCCTGTAAGTGCTTCTGGTACATGTAGTTACTTGAAAAGCAAATATTGGGTGTATAAAAGATAGCATTCTTGTGAAACAGTAAAAAATCAACCTCATTTCCTCGTAGCATTAGCTGTAAATGCTTCTTGCAGATTAACAAAGCTCTGGCGTGTGGGCCTACATCACCTACAATCCTTTGTAAGGTTCGTGTTGTCCTATAAATTGTCGATATACATACTAAATCCCTAGTTACAGCCTAAGGTTTTAGTTTCAATCAGAGAATTTCAGTGTTCAGATAGTGATTGTGGCCTCGTATAATAAAAAAAATAGAAATAACCCAAATGTTGATGCACCCAAAAAACCAGTAATACTTCAAAAATACCTTGAAAAAGGCTATAAGGCTAAATCATTCTTCTAGCATAGAAAAAAAGTTTAGCAAATGGACCTATGGTCCATATAGTCAGTCGTCTGTGAACTTCGTCTTGTCCTGTGAATTGAGAATATATTGATAAATGGTTATATATATTTTTTTAAAAAAGAAACAATGTTGGTAAGCGTCCAGTTATGGACCCATCGGTAAAGGGATTTCAGTCTTTATAGACACACAATAATTTTCGTTACACTAAAAATTTGGCCTCGTATAAAAGTAAATAGTCGATATGATAAACATTTCGTGTACTTTATCCAGTAAACCTTAGCTAGAAATACAATAACAGCGTTACAGACATAAAAATTAAGCAAGCTTTGATATTCTAGTAGCACATAATAAATATAAAATATCCTTTAAAATACTCTGACAAATAGTTGTGGGTTATCTGAAATCAAAATTTTCAAGCCCTCTCTCCTGCATAAATAGGCTCTAGAATTCACTAAGCCTCAAAATAATATTGGGTACATAAAATAAAAAGCAGATGGAGAGTGATGCTGATCGCATCATCTCCAAACAGCAAAAACAAAAGTATATGGATGGAGCCCTTCCTGATATATTTAGAAAACTTTTACCTAGTACAACAGTAACAAAATACTCAGCAAACTCTAAAATAAACAAACTTTCCTTGTTATTTGAGTAATAATAAGCCTAAACTTGTAAAATAAAAGGGTAGAACTTGCCAAAACATACTTTTGCATCCAAAATATAATTGAAAACTCTTTCTTGAATAGACTAAAAGGTCTTACTTTGGTAAAATAAGCATAAAATTGAAAAATAGAGGGGAAAACTTGACGAAACACACTTCGTGTGTACAAAATTTAATTCAAAACACATTTGAATTGTGTTATTTGAGTAAACGTGGAGAATAATCCTGTAAACTTGGAAAAAAATCTCTCTCTCTCTGTCTGTCTGTCTCTCTCTCTCTCTCTCTCTCTCTCTCTCTGTGTCTCTCTCTCTCTCTGTGTGTCTATGTGTGTGTGTGTGTGTGTGTGTGTAAGTGTGTGTGTGTGTCCAAAATGTAATAAAAAACACGTTCAAATCGTGTTATTTGAGTAAATATTAGAATAAACTTGTGAAATAAACAGATAAAAGTTGAGAACACACACTTTGTGAGTCCAAAATTTAATAAAAATGTTGCCTGAATAGTATAAATAGTGTTATTTTGGTAAAAAATTAACATAAAGTTGTAAAATAATAAGTTAAAAGTTTAGAAAATGTCTTTTTGTGAGTCGAAAATGTAACTAAAAGTCTTTCCTGAACAGATTGAATTGTGTTATTTGAGTAATAATAAGCCTAATAAACAGATAGAAGTTGAGAACACACACTTTGTGTGTCGAAAATGTAACTAAAAGTCTTTCCTGAACAGATCGAATTGTGTTATTTTGGTAAAAATAAGCCTAAACTTGTGAAATAAACAGATAAAAGTTGAGAACACACACTTTGTGTGTCGAAAATATAACTAAAAATCTTTCCTTAATAGTATAAATAGTGTTATTTAGGTTAAAAATAGGTATAAAATTGTAAAATAATAAGTTAAAAAGTTGTAAAAATATCTTTGAGAGTCCAAAATTTAATAAAAAATGTTGCCTGAATAGTATAAATAGTGTTATTTTGGTAAAAAATTAACATAAAATTGTAAAATAATAAATTAAAAGTTGAAAAAATGTCTTTGCGAGTCCAAAATTTAATAAAAAATGTTTCCTGAATTGTACAAATAGTGTTATTTTGGTAAAAAATTAATATCAAGTTGTAAAATAATAAGTTAAAAGTTGAAAAAATGTCTTTGCGAGTCCAAAATTTAATAAAAAATATTGCCTGAATTGTACAAATAGTGTTATTTTGGTAAAAAATTAACATAAAATTGTATAATAATAAATTAAAAGTTGAAAAAATGTCTTTGCGAGTCCGAAATTTAATAAAAAATGTTGCCTGAATAGTACAAATAGTGTTATTTTTGTAAAAATAAGGATAAGCTCTGAAAATGTTTGACATAAAGTCAAAGTTTGGTAAAAAATAAACTCAAAATTAAGTTAAATAGGACACAGTAACATACATTTACTACCTAAATCAATAATCAAAGGGTCCTAGGTTCGTTACCCCTTGATAAAAGCAAATGGTGAAAACTGTAGGCCCCGTCCCTGATAGCTCTCCCTTCTTCATAGTACAGATAAAAAAAAACCTGCGCTAAAGCGTCCTGTGCCTTGGGGCAACCCTGAGCGGAATATTAATTGGCGGCTGAAACCAGTTCTACAAGCGACGCATAGCTTCAGAGATTTGACCCTTGCTGCGCATTTCCAGACATCCTTTGTTGTCTGGTTGAATCCCTCCCCTGCCCTACAGTATTGCATAGCTTTCCCCTGTTATTGCGTACTGGTTAACCTTGGAAAAACCGGTTCTGAAAATCTACCGACGCGTTCTCTGATTGGTGAATCAGGTTCCTTCTTTCTTCTGACGTTCTGACGTCATTTGACCTTGAACGCACACTCCCCAAATTCCTTTCTCGTCTACCTTCACCGCCGAGTCGAGATTCTGAGACAGTATTCTGTCTAGCATCTCGTACCATCGTGTTTCATACAATAATAACATACATTATTACATAGTACTAATTAATAATATTACATATCGCGGGTTCGAGTACCGGGACCGTCCCCAATCGTAATTGGACCTGTACCTACACCCATTACCACCGTTCATAGCGGTTCATAAACCATAAAAACTTATTTTCAATACTATAAAATTTAATTATTATCGATTTATACATTACATACTTTGCAGTAATGAATATAAAACCATATGCATAGCGTTTAGTACCTCTAATTACCTTCTATATACATATTTTTCATAAAATAAATAATTATATATTCATAAAAGTTATAAACATGCAAATACATAAATGTAAAGTACTCTAAGTACTTGCAAATGAATTCTAAGTACATGCGAATTAATTAAAACCCGTGCAAATTAGTTATAAGTACGCGCAAATAAGTTGCGAATATTAAACGCCCGAGGGCACAAACAGCCACTGGCGTATTCCTCTACTACTTAAGGGCGTACAAAATTACAGCTGTTCAAGAATTGAAGAATCCAGATTAAGTCAAACGTGTAGATTACTGTAATTGGTTTTTAATGTTTATTGTGCATATTCCTGATATCCTGAAAATAACGTGGCTTACTGATGAAGCCTGGTTTCATCTCTCTGGGTATGTTTATTCTCAGAATACACGGATATGGGCAGCTGAAAATCCACATAGTGTAATCGAAATTCCGTTCCACTCACAGAAAGTTGGGGTATGGTGCGCTGACTCAGCATCACGTATAGTGGGTCCAATCTTCTTCAATGAAACAGTGAACACAGAGCGGTACAGGGCAATATTCATGGAATTTGTTGAAAGTTTGGACGACATTGAACTCACAAAGGGTTATTTTCAACAGGATGGTGCTACATGCCATACATCGCATGACAGTATGGCACTGATTGAAAGTTTCTTTGCGAATAGGGTTATTTCAAAGGGATTGTGGCCTCCGAGGTCTCCTGACTTAACTTCACTTGACTTCTTTCTGTGGGGCTTCCTAAAGGGACATGTGTACACAAACAACCCTACACCCCTGGAAATGTTGAAGCAGAACATTATCACTGAAATTGCGAACATTAGCGCAGAAACACTATGTCAGACAGCCCTTAACATGGAGCGGCGTGTTCGACTTTGTTTACAGGAAGGAGGTCGACACTTTCAGCACCTTCTTTAAAGGTGAGATGTTATGTCATATGTCTGTGCTATAATTTTTATGTTTTATTTATGTTTGAGTGAATACAAAAAAAAAGAACTCATTTTCATTAATTCATTTTAGCAAAAATCCAATACTTCAATGTTATTGTTGGGTACACTGGTGAATATTTGCTGTTTTTGTTGAGGCGTGGGCGATATTACCCGGGATGCATATAAACCGGTAAACATACTCCAATAAATCTCCCATCCTTCCTTATTCATTTGCCACAAACCGCATGGAAATAATACTTCATTTACAAATTTTACACAACAAAGAAAACCATGAGTTTTAAAAAATTACAGTAAAGAACATATCAAAGGGCATGAAAATTGAAGACTTTACTAAGGCTGCGGTATTTTTCAAAATGGTGGTCAAAGTCTTTGTTTTCGAAATTATGAGAAGATATGTGAAAGGGGAGAAGGATACGAATGCAGGAAAGCAAAGTTAAAAGAAAAGGAAGGAAAGAAAGAAGAACAAAACACGATGGAGATATTGATGAAAATGATGATGGAAATATAAGAAAGCCAAGATCACAACAGCAGAAGGTTGGAAGTATCTCAAGAAAACAGGAAAGCATTTGAGAGAAAGATAGAAGAAATGATAAGCATGTCAGATGAAAGATATGAAGATACTAATAGAAAGATCGAAAAGGAAGCTTCAAGAGTGAATGAAGAATGCCAGAAGAGGAGTACAAGTTTAGAAAACAAAATTTTGGCAAATAAGAAGCAGATAGATATTAACATTACCAAAATAGATGAAGTAGAAAACAGAATAGAAGAAATGAAGATTGCGACAGAAGAAACAATAGTAAAATAAACTTTGAAATTTAGAGAAATTACCTACATTTGAACTCGAATTATTTTAAGTGTACTGTATTTGAGGTAATAGACATTATATCAAAAGTCCCTCCAACACCATATTGTGAATTGGTAGCCATCTTGGAAAATGTCGAGTCCGTTGTTTATTTGTACTCATTCGAGCTCTATATATTGTAATGAATCAGAAATCTTACCACAACAAGTCTCACTTATTTCTGGTATTAACCATCACATGAAAAGTTATTTCATTTCCATGTTGTTATAGTGAAGCCATATTGGAAATTGATTCAAGGATGGAAATCTTAATATACAAAAAACTAACTCTTCTTCAGCTCGTAGCTAACCCCTTCTCACCATCTGCATTGATGCTATCGTGGAATTAAATTACGAGAGAGGTTGAATCTGTCGGATGCTTTCAACGAGCGAAATTTTGCTGCGGGACCATTTTAACAAATCGATCTTGCTTTAAAAGCAGAGGAAAGTCCTTCCGTGGTGCGTTCCAGAGGCTCATTGAAGAGGAAAGCATTTCGCGAGGCACGGCTTTTGCAATGGCAAAAATTCCCTCGGAGAAGACGGTGGTTAAAGTACGCATCAGACAGCGAATAGCCGGAAGGATAAAAATATCTTAAAAGGGAGAAGACAAAGCAGCAATATCGGATATACGTAAGAGGGACAACATAAATTGTTTTCCTCTGCTGTTTGCTTCGGATATTGGTTCGGATATATCCCTAGGTTATCGAGGAATGTTACAGATTGTACTGGAAAATGCATCGTTTAGACTAACGAGATTCTGTCGCCTTGAATTTTCCTCTGTGTGTTGCTTACTGGAAAGCAATTTTCAATGGTTCTAAATCTGTTGATTTTAAATTAGAGGTAAAGGAGAAATTTAACACTATAACGTTAGCCAATCATTGGAAATCAAAAGCAGACTTAATTCACGAAACGCCTGTTACTTTTCTTCTCTCTTCATAAACTTTTATCTTCTCGTATACTATCCAGATGCCGCAGCTGTAGCGTCTTCGCCTTGTAATCTAGAGGTTCCGGGTTCGATACCCGGTGGAGACACAAAGTGGTTAGGATTCCACATTAAACTGTAGGTCCAGTCCCGATCAACCTTACTGTGCATTAAGTGGACGTAAAACACCCAACTCAATCAATGAATCGTACAATATCGATGAAACTAAAAGTTAAAATATACAAAACAGTAATTTTGCGTGTAGCTTTATATGGATGTGAAACTTGGTTCCTTACATTGAAAGCGGAACATAAATTGAGAGTATTTGAAAATAAGATCCTTAGGAAAATATTTGGGCCTAAAAGGGATGAGGAGACATGTGAGTGGAGAAGGTTACATAATTTAGAACTGCATAATTTGTATTCACATCCAGATATTACTAGAATGATTAAATCAAGAAGACTTAGGTGGATAGGTCATATGGTACAAATGGGAGAGGAAAGAAGAGTTTACAGGATTATTGTTGAGAGACGTGATGGTAACAGACCAATGCCAAGACGAAGATGGAAGGATAACGTTAAGATGGATCTAATGGAAATAGGTAAGGATGGAAAAGATTGGATTGATCTTGTCCAAGATAGGGACATGTAACGAACCTGAGCGTTTAAGGTTTTATATTTGTAAGAAGTTAAGATTTTTTAAATGTTTGTTACTTCAAGTAATGTGCAAGCTGTCACAGACAACTATAGTTAGATTGATACAGTTGTGGTTGGAACTTGTGTATATGTTTATAAATACGTTATAGTCTGTTCGTATTGACGTCACTTTCTCATATCAGCAGAGGAAGTGAAACCGCCTGAATGTTTTCACCTGACGACAGACTCAGTTCGAAAACAGGTGAAGGTGAGAAATCAACAGAACGTGGTAACGGTTAATGGAATGCCCGAAAAGTGTAATTGGTAATTATTTTCGTTTCATTCCGGCTATACTCGGAAATGATAATTAAGTACAGAAACTTTCGTGTATCAACGTTTGTTTTGTCAAATGTTAATTCTATATGCAAGTGTGTTTAGTGATTGTGATGTGATTTAATATGCTATAGAAGTGTTCCTCTTCAGGCAGAAACGTAAGAAAATCTGTGCCTTGCTTGTAAGTCCACATACGGTAGGAAATATAAGTGATTATAAAACTGCGTTTAACTTTGAATACTGTGTTGTGTCTCTTCTCTACCCAGCAAGCCCTGAGATTTGCAAAGATTCTGATGTTCCCGACTAAAGGAGTAGTGGCCTAACTTTCTGACGACTGGTGTCCAACTGGAGTACGTTGCAGACAGATGGAAGGATTGTGTTGCTGCAGCCATAAACCTTCGGGTTTAAGAAGGTGAGAGAGTGAGCAAGTTAGTTAATCATATGCAATGATTCTCCAGCATATCTTTCCAAACATAGAGAAAATACAAATTTACATCTTTTCAGATTTTAGTTGCGTAGTTGCAGCTGCGTGCCTACGTACTTGCCACCCTAGGCAGGATTGTGGTTTACCCAACCCCCTCCCGTACCACCAAGCACGAACATTATATGTGCGACCTTAGATATTTTCTTCTTGTGTAATGGTTTGTGATATTAACATTCCACAATTTTTGAAATGAGGAAATAAAGAAAACTCATTAAAATAATATATGTTATATATAAAAAATCGTAGTTTGCATTTCGTATTTTAAAAAAGCATATTTAATAATATATCACTTAAGTCTTAGCGTCTGAAGAATATATTTAAATACATAGTATTACGACTATTTTGAGAAACAGAAATTTCCAGCACTGTGTTACCAGAATATAATAAGCCTACAAGTAAAACGAGAAGAAAAAGGTTAATTTATTCATTTGATTTATTTTACTATTCGTCTCTGCTTGAAAAAAATGACGTTACAAATTATGTATTATGTATTATTCTAAGTAACATTTACAAAACTATATTTAGAAAACCTGAGTGATATATAGGAAAATAAATACTTAGAATTTAACTTTCATTCCTTTCAATGAAGCAAAATCATCACTTATCCTATCAAATTGGTCATTTTTGCAATTTCTTTTTCAATTAAATTGACAATATTGAGGATTTTATTTTTCGGAAAGGGAATACTGAGTTGAATGGTGACATCTAGTTTCACGTGGTGACTTCCCAAAGGAAGTATGTAGGGCTTACTTCATCACTTCATCGATTAACGCCTTTTCCCCTTACCTCTGCCAGGTATAAATTTCTCCATCGCATATTGTGACACTGCTGTCTCTTAAAAAAAAGCTTGGAACTGCGTTCTAGGCTTCAGACTCCCTTACCTACCCATCGCTACGGATCTGTCTATTTGTGGCTATGTCTATATAATTAGAACTACAATAACAATACCATGAAATTGTTTTCGGAGAGGAAAGAATCAATATTCACTACATTCACAATAAATCTATGCAAGACTGACAATTACTGCACGGGCAAAATACGTCGTTCTTGCAAAAAAAAAAGAAAAAAAAAAGTTAGTTACTGAATCATTTTCACAGTCAAAGGCAATTCTCCGCTTCTCTAACGACACTTAAGTAATAATTGTGACGAAATGATGACAAGAACACAGCAAAATATCCATGTCTCGGTATTGACATAAACATTTCGTGTATAACAACAGGAAACAACGCTAACACATTTCTTATTCGTTTGCTTGGATTACTTTCGGTTCTCGACACACCATTCCAGTTAACCCGTTTGCACTGAAATGTTACTTATAGAGCTCGCCATATTAGACGACCAGTGAACACACATGCTAGGTACACAGTTGAGAGTCATGTGACTGCGACAGCCATTCCAAGGCTTGTATTGAACCTCCTTCAAAGCCATCATTAATTCTGGCAACGTCATTGGCCCGTCTTCAGCAGTGTTTCTCTTTCTATACCAGACCAGTCATCACATGTGACGAGCTGTATAAATTTCAAGTTTAGTAATGCAGTACCGAAGTACAGTAAAGCTTATTACGGGATGGCGATGTTGCCACGTTTCACGTACAGCTTTATTCCGCTGAATAAAATTCTGTATAAAATCGGTTTCTCAATGTGAGTTGACAATGATAATGGATTTAAAAAAACATGTGCAAAGAGCTTCAAAACAAGACTAACATTTTATTTGCAGGACTACCCAATACTAAAAAAACAAGTTGTTTCGCAAAATTGATAATAACGGTTATTTGACAAAATTTGAAATTCTGAAAATTAAGAACTGTCTTTATACTAAAATTTTGTCACGATGGGACAACCTGTTTTTGATTTATAGAATTTCAAAGAAAGAGATTGTTTGCAAACCTCCAAAAAAGCGGCCCCTTTTTTTGTTTTCACGACGATAAAAATATTAAGGCATATTCAGAAAAAAATTGGTTAGCATAAATTAACGCAGAATTCAAAAAACTAAATGTTGCTGTAAATCGGATTTTTGTAGGTCTACTGGTTAATCTTCTAATTGCAGTCTAAACCCGATTATCTATAATCTTTAATCCTATAGTAGTGCGCATGGTCTGAGTGGACGAGTCCAGTGGCAAAATAGGGGTGGAACGAATAAAAAGACGAAACCAGTTCTGCTGATGAAGCAACATTGAAGTTTCTCACACTGTAACGTTGCTACAACAATACATTAAAAGGAAAGTTAACCATGCTCAACACGATAAACAAATGAACGTATACAAACACTGATCTAAAATTTCCTCTATCGTGTGTGTAGATTTGTCCTTTCTATAGTCTCGACTTCCGTTAGATAGTATCTACCTCTGGCAATCTTTGTACATACTACAAAGTCCCCAAACAAGGTAGCATAGAGAAAACCCATAATAAAGTTCAGTTCGTTCTGGTTACAAAGTAAACTGTTACAACAAAGTGCTGCCATCTGTACACCACATTATGAAACTCCATATCTGTTCTGGGCCTCACAGTGATGTTATTGCCCATAGAAATATACTACTATAAACAACAAGCGCTAACAAATAGCGGTGCAAAAAACAAAAAAAGAACGCATTATTTATCCATGGAGTAAATGACATACTTCATTGTCAAAACACGGAATCGCGTCTGCAAAATCATTTCCGTTAATCCACTCACCGCATCAGCGGGCTGATTGGATATTCACTTTGAACAAAAGCTCGTCATTCGTTCGGGACATCATCAATTGGAGTCTGTGTTAACGATTCGCAATGTCAAGCAAAGCAAAGTGCTAACTCATCCCAGAACACTCGCTTTACAGCCATCGTGATGAGCTGGTTTATAACAGTTGACAATCGACGCGCGGGATTCGTTCTGATTTCTCTCTCTCTCTCTTTCTTTTTTACTCCAACAAACAGACTCATTAAATCTAGAGCGTCCATTCTTCAATCGGGTGTGACAAAGGAACACGACTTCACTGATGAATAAAGATCTCGCTTCAACATAATCGCGGTGAATAGTCATTTCAAGTTAAATGAAAAATTCCTAAGGCGTGCGAATGTGAAGAGAAGTTGGTACCACTGTAGGCTTCACTTGGTCATAATTCAAGTTATCATACTCAGAGCCCTCTGGAGTCCGTTCGAAGCATCAGATTGCTGTTAAACTTGACATAAAGACTATGGAGACCTTGGGGAAGAAAATGCTGTGGTAAAAAAAAAGTTCAAATTTTCACCACCACTTGCAAGTGTGGCGCTGAATGGAAGTAACCAACGCAACATTTAAATTCCTCGCACTTGCCTCGTGGCA
Source organism: Lepisma saccharinum (assembly GCF_977018435.1). Taxonomy (NCBI): domain Eukaryota; kingdom Metazoa; phylum Arthropoda; class Insecta; order Zygentoma; family Lepismatidae; genus Lepisma; species Lepisma saccharinum. Next base: position 45,896,123 of record NC_139247.1, on the reverse strand, counting down.
GTTGTAGGTGCTTTATTATTAACTTATTAAAATTGAGAGAGCGAGGTAAAGAGAAAGAAGAAGATACAAAACAAGAGTGTTTTTATATTCAAGAAAAGAATAAAGCGGTAAAAATGTGCAAGCAAGTTATCAAGATTTTTGCGTAAATGTTTCACATGAGAAAGACGATGAAAATGTTCATATTTTTCGGGCCCCCTTAAGCTTATTGTCCGCCTGCCTGTATGTTACGTCCCTGATTTGGCGTATTCGTTCAAATTGTAACGTTTAACTAGAATTTAAAATAAGATAAAACAGAATTTTTAAATTTTATTGTTCACAAAAATTAGTTTTTTCCATATCTGTTCTCATTTTTATTTATTAAATTTGTCGTATCAACCCCATGGGGCGGGAGGCACCGGGCGGTCGCCCACTTCAGCCACACCTTGCTACGCCACTGATTACAGCATTACGTTATGTACATCTCTTTAAATGTTTCAGCCAATAGCCGGAACGCCAACCACATGCGAACACGCAACTACTAGTACAGAAGTATTCTGTTAATAGGCAACATTTGAATTGTTAATAATCTGTGTGTTTAGGGCCTATATTTCAAAGAGGCTGTTATGTCCTAATATTAATGACATAAACAGAAATAAACATCTCAAGATTGGAACTTGATAATTAAATATATTCAAACTTGTAACAAGGTGGATTATTATTAAACTTAAATCATCCATCAGACACATAAACAAGATGCATAATCGTTGCTATGCACAGAGTATGTACATTGGCCATAACTGCTAGTTCACCACATACAATAATGTATTTTATAATATATATCAATCAGGAAGCGAGCAGACTTGGTCCAGGAACAAGTTCGTCTTCGAAGGGAGGAAGTGATTTTGTAAGAAGGAAATCTGAAAGAGTAAAAAGGCCAAGAGTGTTTTACCCCTCATAAGTTTGTTTTCTCTAGAAGGGGAGAAGATTGATATATATTATAAAATACATTATTGTATGTGGTGAACTAGCAGTTATGGCCAATGTACATAGGCTGTGCATAGCAACGATTATGCATCTTGTTTATGTGTCTGATGGATGATTTAAGTTTAATAATAATCCACCTTGTTACAAGTTTGAATATATTTAATTATCAAGTTCCAATCTTGAGATGTTTATTTCTGTTTATGTCATAAATATTAGGACATAACAGAGGCAACATTGTTCAAATGTCAACACTGAATTGTTGTTGTGTCGTGATTACATTTTTTGGGGTATAATTACATAATACCGGGAGTATCTTCGATTGCTTTCAAATTTGGTATACTCACTAATTTTGACCTCAAAATCACGAATCTACAGTTAAAAATTGGCGGTCACGTCTAGAAAATGCGAAATACCGTGCATACATTACCGGTCGCCATGCTTGATGATGTGAACAAGTGAAGTTCGCTAGTCGTTCCGTAGAATTTACATGTGACAATATGGCGTCTTCAGTAAATGTTGAAAAAAACATACTTGCCGCACGAACCATTCACGTAGCCCCAAGAAACCATTCACGTAAGGTTAGGTTAGGTTAGGCAAGCATAGTTAAAATTCAGGGTATTCATGAACATAGTTTTTGAACGCTAATCATTGCAAAAAATTGTTGTTTCCTTCATAAATCAACGGTGTTTACTTCGTTCACAGACCCCTTTATTTCTACTTATTTCGCATTTTCTAGACGTGACCGCCAATTTTTAACTGCAGATTCGTGATTAGGGCGCCAAAATTAGTGAATATGCCGAATTTGAAAGCAATCAGAGATACTCCCGGTATTCTGTAATTGCTCCTTCTTTTGATGATATTATATAGCAGAAACAATTGTTTTTCTAAAAGTATACCAGGAGATACCCCAAAAAAACAAAAAAAAATACAACGGAATAACGCTGCGCTGGGCGGAGCATCCATAGTACGAATTTTTCCCGCTAGGCAAGCGTAGAGCAACTCATTGTGAGTTCAGTACACTCAGTGGCTTCGCTGGGGAAGGTTGTCTCTGGTCACGGCGATTTTTTTTCGAAAAACCAGTTTCGCTCGCACCTCATTTTTTGTGATGGCCGATGACAGCATGACTCTCTTGCCCCACGCCCCTTACTCACCTGATCTCCCTCCGTGCGATTTTTTTTTGTTTCCCCGAATGAAGAGGGACATGAAGGGACAGCAATTTTACAACATAGAAGAGGTGAAGAAAAAAACGAGGAAGGAGCTGTCAGCCATCACAACAGATGAGTTCCCAAGAATGGAATCACAGATTGTACAAATGTATTAAGTGTCATTGACAGCACTTTGAAGGTGATAAGGTTGGTTTGTAAAAAAAAAAAAAAAAAAAAAAAAAAAAAAAAAAAAAAAAAAAAAAAAAAAAAAAAAAAAAAAAACTGCTTTTAAAAAAAGTCCGGTTTCTTTTGGGTACACCCTCGTATAAGAAAATTCTTAAAGGTGAGGTTACGATTATGGAAACGGAGAGGGAATGGAGGAGGATTACAGCATTCACCTGCAAAACCACACATTTCATATGGTTCGTGAACCAAAACCCACTTTACTTTCACTTTGAAAATTAACATAGCTAACAAGGGGCAGGCAGCCATTATGTAAGTAGTATCAAGCAGCGAGCAAACGAGTCGCAGTCATTGTCAAGTGTGAAGTGTGTATGTGTGTGTGTTTGTGTACACACCCTCTAAATTAGTGAATGTTCACATTACATATGTTTTCAAAAGCTCATTTAACGTTATTTTTGATCATATGGTTACACTTGTAAGAATATTTTACGTGTTTAAGGAACGATGCCTGATTTTTGTTTAGAATCGTAGTCTGGAACCATGTTCCTAGATGGCCATTGGCGTTATGTTCGCGAAGAGAGTGAAGGACTGACTACTTAGGACATTGCCCAGAATTCGTGTGTACTTTCAGCCATGAATCGGGCTGAAGAAAATATATGCATAATTTTTTATTCAAGTTTTCATATTTTTAAAATTTGGTGTACTAAGCTATTCAATATTATTTTCATAATCCAGTGATACTTAATTATTTTTTTTACAAGAATTTCGCTGCGACGCCAAGGGTTCGAATCCCGCTCGGACTTGGTTGTTTGTGAATGTTCATTCATCAATTTCATCACTCATCCCCATCTTCGCAAATTAGCCAAGAGGCACAAAACGCGAAGTAAAATAAACTAAATCAATCAACTTCCTCCTTTTACTATATTTTATATTCCCATTTATTTTTAAATCACATTAATCACTAAATTTGAATGGATCGCTATCACAATGTATTGCATTTGTTGTATTTTAAAAAGGAAGAGAGAGTATTCTTTCAAGTTGTAAATCTTTGTCTTCTTCTCGTCCTTGTTTCGCATTAGATACACCCCACCCCGTTTCCCACTCTAGTGCAGTGTCCCTCAACCGCCTGGCCGCGGCCCGGTACCTGGCCCTCGTATCCACTATGCTACACTGTGAAAGGTTGTGCTGAAAGTGGTTAACAAATAACATAATCCTAATTTTATATTTGAGTTGTGAGATTTTGTTTCATAAGTCCATTTTATGCACAAATAGACTAATGATATTGGGATCCACACCACTATGTGCCTCAATCGGGTATCGAACCAGGGATTATTTAATTACAAGGGGACAAGGTTACCGCTTCGTCATCCATATTGTTATATTTGTCAACAAACCTATACGTAATCGAACTGTTACAACTCATTATGATTATGTCAGAATTTAGTTTTCATCTACTTACATAATTTCAAGGGTACATGTTAATTCAAGTATAAATTTTTAAATTCTGGAAAGGTATTTACGAGGAAAAATCTTTTCCAACCAATCAGTGTTTTATGACGTCAAGGGACCGCCCTCTGCTACCAACCAGCCACACATCCATTGACGTACTTTCCTGCCAATCAGGGTTTTTTATGACGTCGTGGGACCCTTCTGCGTACTATTAGCCATGCCCCTCGCCCAATTTCAGCCAATCAGAACGTGACGTCAATTAGCCACGAACTCGTTAAAAGATGACTGCAGAAGGAATCAAATATACCTACTGCGGCCAATCACCGAAGGAAATGAAAGTGCGAGGTCATACATTTTTGTTTTGTGTCAGGTAGTGTAGCTAAACGCCGTTATGAGCTCTAGTGTAAAAAGTCAACGCTTTTACTTCGTTAACGTCGAAGAACTGACGAAAGCAGCCGCCACGAACGTGGGTGGGGATAAATAGCGGGCGAGTTGCTTTCGTCCAATCAAACTCAACCTTCAGCCTATGGGCGCAGCTGTCATTCTGCTCGTCTGCTCCACGTGGAGTCTCAGTCACATGACTGTGGATACGCTGTTGCCGTACTTTGCAACTTCAATGTGGAGACCGTGGGAAGGTGCTTGTGCGCGGAGGGACAAGGTGGCGTAGAGTAGATGTGTGGCAACACTGTGCGTTGAATGTGATTGTTGCAGCTGGTGGGCGTGCTCCGTGGACTCCAAAGCCAGCCGGTCGTTAACGTAGATAGCGCGTCGACTATAGAGCAGTCTCCCAAGATGGCGACATCGAAGTAAAAGAAAGATTTTGCGCATTGGAATTTGCTACAGCGAGGACACAGTGTATCTACCTCCTATGCCAAAAAACCTTGACAAACTAAATCAGCGCATCTCTGAGGCAGTGGAGTCGATTTCTAAGGATATGCTGGGACGTGTCTGGGCAGAACTTGAGTACCGTCTTGATGTCTGCCGAGACACCATTGGCGCCGGCATCGAGTACTTGTAATGATAAGGCAATAACCTTGGATAATTGTATTCTTATTTCATGTCAATATGGTTGTGGTATGTCATTTGATATTGGAATAAATACGATATTATTTTGTACCATTACTTTCGAATCACCCTGTACACGTATGTGTGTGCAGTGATAAATGCATTACCTGGAGGAAAAAGGTAAGAACAGAAATTTCTCCTTGACAACGCCTCTGATGACATGGTATTTTCCCCATAACAATCTACCCCTTTTATAATCGTATCCTACCCCTGTAGTAAATATAAATGCCAGTGGCAACTATGATGCTATTCAATGGGATTGCATACATTCGGAACAGAAAAAGCCATTCTTGGTGGTTCGTAGAATGAAAACGAGAGCTCTAACAGAAAATCATTCCCAAGAAAAGTTGTTCGCTCAATGGAACTTTGAAAGTTTTTGGTGGTGTATACCAATATCATGTGTATTGATGATCAAGAAAATCACAAGTAGAAACAGTTTCCAGTAAAATAAATTCCGATTGATATAACTGTTACATTATATTTATTTTCTTATGTTCATATTTTGCTGTGTATTTTTCGGGAGAAACATTACCTCGTAAAAGTATTTCAAGGACAATCTAAATTTTTTGACAAAACATTGCCATGAAATGATACCACTGGAGTTACTATCAGTTGTGAATAAAAACCTCATGATTAGGAAACAGGAGGTTATGTAGGCTGGTGCTCCGTGGCGGTCATAAAGGCTCCGCAAATCCTGCAGTTCGAGGATGTACTGGGGGAAGGATGGGGTTTTGAACAACTGCTTTCGTACCATGGCTGTTAAAGAATCTTTGTTCAATAACGTAAAGAGAACGCAAGGTTTCCCTCTATGAAACTAATATGAAAATTCATACGAAACATTACTGATACTGTAATGAAACAACTGGCTCATTACTCAAAGAGTTCCTAAACAATATAATAATAAATAATACAATGAAGTAAAAATACAATGCTAACAGTGCCTACAATAGTTTGCAAAATGAACTACGTAACCAGTACCACAAAGTCTACAGTGATGCAAAAGGCTCCCTTGTGGCTAACGAGTTCAGCTACATATATAAATATGTATTTACATATACAGTAAAACCTCGTTAATCCGGACCGCGATAAGCCGGACTTCGTTTAATCCGGACAAGTAAGAGGAAAAAAAATAGGTATAATAATGTATTTGTGGTTAGGTTAGGAGGTTTTTAAAGTTCTTAGCATTTAGTTTTAGCGTTTGTTGCAAGCTGGATGTGGCCCGCATGAGACGCATACAGAACGTGTTCCATTCTTCTCTTTTCGACACCTGGCTGGAAGAGGTGGGTGACTGGGACCAAACTTCGCACCATCGAGCCCACCATTCTGGTACATGGCGTTCCTCCTACAGCCGAGACGATGTCATTTTAACTCAGCTTCGGATTGGATACAGCCGTCTCACACATGGTTGTGTTGCAAGGGCTGGACTTCCATGTGTTATATTATTCTAAGTGTGGCGCATGCTCTTGTCGAATATTCTTACTATCCTCAGACAAACTTTCAACCTTCCCAAATCTATATCATGCATTTTGGGAGATGATCACAATGTTGTAACAAACGTTTTTAGCTTTTTTAAGAAGGGCGGGCCTTTGACATTCTCTGAGGAAGTTTTTAGCCAGTCTGTCCTTAACGTGTTGTCATCCTGTACAATCTTGCACTTTAATCCTTCTCAGCGAGCCTTTTAAATCGCTTTTCTTTATAACTTTCAGGTAAGGATTTTTAGTTAAGTAGATATTTGCACGCATATTTTTAAGGGGAAAATGGCCTTATGTTCCGAAGTATCCAAGAATTTTAACTCATTTATTCATTCGTTGCAACAGTTTAATGTGTAATTAAGTAGAAAACAGTGGCGGCGATTGTCCCAGCACTATGCTAATCCTTATCTACAAAGGGAAATACACTACCTTGCCCCCCCCCGGTTTTGGAACCCAATCGCCGCCACTGGTAGTACATATTGTGAAATGAACTATGTTCCAAATTAAAACTACTGCTACGTATCGATAAAAATGTAGAATATTGTGAAAGTGTAAGTAAAAAAATAATGAAATGTCCAATATCGTTGAGTTTACTACAAAAAATAGTTGAAGAGTTAATATGCTTATAACGCATGACTCAATACTAACTTAATACGAGTACTCAGCGATGGGATAAAATCGACTTTCCAAATTCATATGAGTGTTCGACTTTCCATTACACACGCAAGTGACAATTCAATTATTTTAAGCTCCTGCCGACATTTTTGAGAGTACACTTCTGACCAACAGTTGACCAGAACCGCAGAGAAATTTTCAATTTTCATCCCACGAGAGTATCATTTATATTATTCACGGAAGAAACTGATTAATGCATTACACTAACTCTAGCAAACACAATTAAACAAATTCTAGGTAACCACTCTAGGACCTTGATAAAATTCAAGTATAATGCCCGGTTTTCAAGGCGAACTTCCCAAAAATTCAAAAGTACAAGAAGATGTTTTCTTTCCTTCAACCTTAAATATTACTTATTACTGCCAGACACCACCCGCACTCATACGCAAACAGATATATTAACAATAAAATGGGCCTGTGTGATTCCAGCTTGTTTAAAAATTACAATTCATTTGAAATAAACGGTATCCTAATATTTAATTTAAGGTGCGGAGCTTACATTTGCCTTTTCACATACTCAGACTCGAAAATATACTAATGTACGAAAAACTGTTACTTGTATAAGAATTTCAAACTCAATTTACTTAATCAACCTCAAAATATCTTGTCTTGCATTAATATTCCATCTGTCAGATCGATTGTCTTGTAAAAGACAGTGACAAAGAAAATGATTTGTTTCTGTTTAAGACAGAGTTTCTATTGATTCGAGACAGCCGAACAGATTGAATTCTGTATTATAAACGCCGCTATCTTTTAATTCCTCGACAAAAATAAAAGCTAAATTGTGAAAAACTTGTCTCGGGTCATTTATAAATATGTATAAATTTAATGGGATTTGGAATAGTAAAACCTGGAATTTGTCACGGCTACGGAAAAAAAGTAACGTAGGATTCACGTAGAATTCCCGGAATTCAAGGAATTCCCAGTGAGTACCCACCCTGCTATGGGTCAAATTTCGAGTGCTTGATTGATTTCCTTTATTGTACTTCGCTTCTTGTGCTATTTTTGGCTGATTTGCGAAGATGGGGTTGAGTGATGATATGATGAAACTGGTGACACTCACGAACATCCATGCCCAGGCTAGGATTCGAACCCGGGACCCCTGGCGTCGTAGCGCGATGTGATAACCACTTCCCCACGGGAGCCGGCTCGTTTCTATTGTTCTAAAATTCTAAAGCATCTTTAGCACCTAGCAGAGGAAATAATTCAAACCCTAAACTTTCGTTACTGTAATCATTACAAAGTAAGCAAGCATTTTTATTCAGAAAAAATACCCATTTAAAACATGGTAATATTTTTTAAACAGCATACAAAACTGGCACATTCTATTCAGATTTATGCAAAGTTTACTGGGATTAAATTTTATTTTGTAAGTTAAATTTTTACTGTAAAATTTGATTCGGTTTTTATTGATACATACTTAATTACATCATGAAGTTTATCATTTAAGAATATTTTCAATGTTTCTATCAACTAGTGGCGTAGCGTTATAATACGCCCATACGCCCGGCGTTCCCTGATTTAAAATTTCAAAAATACGTAAATGCTGTAAATATAAAGTAAATCTTGACTAATTTCATATATGTTTGACCTTCATGGCATTATAATAGCTATTTTTCGCGATCCGCTTGCAACGCTCCACTAACAACACTCGTTCCAGTATTTTTCAATGCCTTTCCTGCCTGGACGCCGGGCAGGTTCAGCGTAAAGAGCTCTATATTCCTTGCTGCCTTTCTGGAGGAAAAGCTTGGATCTCTACAGCACGCGCGCAAATGGTCTCTCGTACGCCAGCGTATGGAGCAGAGGGCTACCTACGTGATTGGTTCATGTGACCCTTCCTGCCTTCTGAAGCAGACGACAGCGGTAGAATTCCTACCCGGTTTTTCGCGCTCATGCCATTCGTGCTATGTGATGCTACAATACGCAATATTGACTGACGTAACTTAACCAAACTCAAATATACCGTTTCTTAATGGCCAATTCATTGTATAATTTATCGCAAGAACAGCGATGTGTATTAAAAACTAAAAGATCAACATAGTTTTTGTCAAATAAGTTGGTGAAGTCCTCGTGGTAAAAGTTCAGCCTGTGCCTGCTCTACCACTTAACCCGCAAAACTATTTTTTTTATTATTTTTTTTTCGTTAGTATCTAACTGCTTAATATTGTGCCAGAAATGTTTAGCATTCATTTGAAAACACTTAACATCGAATGATCTGTGGACAAAATTATTTTAAAATGTTTATCACCATTCCAAGATGCAATAAACAGTGGTCTGAATTACTAATCGGCATTGTTACGTCAGTAGAGTGTCCGATAGTTGGATCATCCACCCACCTCCGTGTCAGAGTGTTTTTCACAACGAGCCAAGACGACAGAGTTCCCTGGTTCGAATCCCGGCGTTAGCACGGGTGTTCTTTATGAGTGTCCCTTCATCAACTTCATAAATATCATCACTCATATTCATATTCGCGATTAACCAAAAGTGGTAGAAAAGCGAAGTAAAATAAACCAAATCAATCAGTAATTGGATCATCCACAACAATGACGTCTACTGTTGTTCAGAGGCGCTTCTGATTCAGGTAGGTTTTCTAATGACTTGAGTCATACCGAAAAGTATAAAACACCAGAGTTCAAAACATTTGTGGCATAGTGAGGTATCTCATTTTCTAGCTAAAACATGCATGGATGATGTTTTATTGAAAACCCAGCTGACTTCAGGCAAATAAACAATACCTGTGGCGATTATAATACCATAAGTAAATTATTAAGCAAAAAAGGGCCGACCCTTCCTTCGGACTTGGCGTTCCCACCCGAAATGCCCATGCTACGCCACTGCTACCAACGTTCTTCTAGAATTAATTGCTAGTGTTGTCTTTCTTGAAAAATAACTTCCTGTACGTTTGAATTTTTTATGCGAACAAAAAAAAAAACTTTAAAAATTTAATGGCTTTCAGAAGACGTTAGCGTTTTCTTCTGTCTTAAATCTCTCCGTATCTGCTTATTAAGAGGGTTCCTCTGATAATACCCTCGTAGAACTTAGAAATTTCTTATTCGCGTTCCGCAAGTCGAAAGAAAATTCTCTCGAGGATTTGAATATCTAATGGACTTCCAAACACATTCTCCTTCCTCTTAAATTTCCGTCATGTTTTGGTTTTACCTCACGCCTCGGTAAGTCTGTTTATGTTTGACTTGCAGTTTTACCCCTGTTTTGAGAGGTGGGTGCTCTCTGACAGGATAGAGGTCAGGAGTTCTTTGTGAGTATCCCATTATGAATTTCGTGGCTCTTCAATGTAATCACTCATCCTGATCTTCTCGATGAGCTAAAAGTGGCAGAAAAGCGAAGTAAAATTAACCAAATCAATCTCTGACAGAGTATCTACAATTTCAAAATATCAAAAATTCACTGAGTTTTCTTGGCTTTCCAGGCAAAGAATTAATTTTTCAGACCAAGCCATTTGGGCAATTCATGTATTTAAACGTGCCTGCGTAAGAAGGATGCTATATTTTAGCTAAGAATCATACTTAGAATCCCACTTAATCAAGTTTTAAGATTAATCTCATTTCAAACATACGCTCCTCACAAAAAGTTTGGAATATTGTTACGTTAGACAATAGGTGATAGGCATGGCCTCGGAATGCAACACATGCCGTCTGTCGTCTATTCGCCGACTTATCTCACCGTGCCTATCACCTATTGATAACAATATTCCAAACTTTTTGTGAGAAGTGTGAAAGTAATAAGACGAAGGGAAACTGACTGTTGCAATGGGATATCAAAGATGAGCTTTTACATAAACTTGCCATGTATTGACTTATGGTTAACAAAGAATTCTTGTTACGTAAAAATTCATAACAATTAAAGCGTAAATACAAAATGATTGTAAAATTTAGTAGTATATGTCTTAATCCTAATATGTACCAAAGAAAACCCAAAAACTGCATTAAGAAATTGGTAAATTTAAATAGCCACTTACTGTAGTAAATATCTACATGCATTTATGGAATTTCATATACAATATCTACTTTACTACTGGGAATTCTCAGTATATCAAGTTAGAGTGCAGTTTGTCCACAACAAATTTTAATTTCTGGCTTGTCCTTCTCCTTATTTATTTATTTATTTTTAATATAATTAAGCCTTGTTTCCATATTAAAAACACTAAGTTGCTGACGAAGGCAGTTTATTAAGATAAAAAACACTTAACAGGTAACGTTTCAACCCTGTATCAGGGTCTTCCTCAGACGAACTAAAAAAAAATAGGGTTGAAACGTTACCTGTTAAGTGTTTTTTTATCTTAATAAACTGCCTTCGTCAGCAACTTAGTGTTTTTATTTATTTATTGAGAAACCCTACTTTGAGAGCTCTACTACAAAAATATTGATTTTTCCAGATACCCATTACATTTCCCCAATAATTCCATGATTTTTCCAGGATTTCCAGACTGGTAGACACCCTGCCTTGACAGGAATCTAACCCGTGATCCTTCAATTACAAGGTGATAATCTGAAGCCTTAATTTTGGTTTATTTATAAAGCAGGACTGGAACTGCCAAGATGTGGGTAGCAATTTTCGTCACATGAAATAATTATATTTTAAAGTAATTAATACTTATAAACCTAATGCGAACTACAGAAATGATTTTATTGCAATAGATAGAGTAATTGATTGATTTGGTTTATTGTACTTCTCTTTTCTGCTACTTTTGACTAATCGCGAAGATGAGGATGAGTGATTACATGATGAAATCGATGAAAGGACACTCATGCACAGGCCTGGATCCGAACCTGGGACCCCTGGCATCGTAGCACACGTTGTGCTATCCACTTCGCCACGGAGGTTGGTTGTATTGCGATAGAGATGAGCAAGAAAATTTTTACTTTCTGTCAAAAGGCAATAACTGTGTATTTAGGATACAAATATCCTCATGAGGTGTTTACTATTGTCCAACTATTCCCCATTTTTGCTAGTTTGGCGCCCCTTTGCTCTGATTTGAGGGCGCACTCCAACCCACTGCATGAGAGAGAAAAGGCGGCTGGGTTCCAAAACTGGGGGCAAGTTGCCAAAACTGGGGGGGGGACAGTTTGCTTGCCGTTGACACATAAACAGTGTGGTATTTAAGGAAGTGGGGGAAATTCTACTCACTGTCTAGGGACAGCATGAGATAATGACTTTATGCCATGTAACATTCCCCCTCATGGATAAAATTTATCAAGCAGAAGGGGGACACAAGTACCCAGAGGGGGAAATCCCCCATCCCCCCCTACAAATACCACCCTGCACATAAGGTTTAGCATAGTGCTGGAGTAAAAGTGGCAAGAAGTGGGGGGCAACTGCCTCCACGACCCCCCCAAATCGCAGCAACTGGACCTCATACACAATAAGCCTGGAACCATAGGAGAACAAAACAAGTTAATGCTAGGAACTTATTATTGTACAACACAGTTAAAGAATTTGTTCAAACTTCCAACCAGCAAAATAACTTGGATTCGCTCCTGCTTAGTCATTGCCATGGTTTACCTGTAACAGAAAGAAGGAAAATTTGAAAAATACCTATGGTTCCAGGCTTCTGAGACACCCGGTATTCTACTTGTTCTTATAAAAATGCATATCAAGTCCAAGGTCGTGGCCGTGCGGTCTAAGCTCTCAGGTTTTGGATTCAAGCTGGCCCCTGGGGGAAGCGTAACAACTTTTCTCCTGAGATTTCGGTCATTGTATGGGGCCGTTGGTCACACACAACAGTGAGGAAATTGGGGAGCTACGAATTACTATCGTAACTCGCTCACGAAAACCTACAACAACGACTGGGGTTCGTCGTGCTGACCACACGTCACACCCGTACCTGGTTGTATGATGACCCACCTGTGCTGAGTCATGTGATAGTAAACCCAGCAGTCGGTAGGTAGTGCCTGGCTCTCAAGGCCTCCATTGCCATGAGTTAATTAATTTTAAAAAATGGTTATGAAATAATATTAAATTTATTTGCAAATTTTTTGTTTTTCAGTATTTATCTTATTTTGAATCGTTTTTCTGTCACCTTTGTCTAATCTGTCTGAATCACTACTGGATGAAATTGATGAAGAGACAATCCAGCTCACAAATATAAAATAATAGCTGATTGCCCGGCTTTTCCCGGGCATTTACATAATCCAATCTTCTATTAGACAGGAATATAATGAATTCTAACTATAGCGTAAAATGAACTTGGAGTTGAATGGCATTGGGAGTGTCACTATTCATCTCAGGGGCCCAGAAAACTATGGATTCCACACTAATATCGGTCGCTTTACATGTCACCCCCTTCCTACCCCCACCCCTAGGGGTGTCAGGAGTGGCTTAAAGTTGAACGGCATTGGAAGTGTCACTATTCATCTTAGCGACCCCGACAACTATCGGTTCCACACTAATATCCGTCGTTTTCGATTATTTTTGCATGTCACCCCTTCCCACCCCCACCCTTAGGGGTGCCAGGGTTGTCTTACCCGCCCAGTATTTGGTCATCGTGAATTTCGCCAATTAGCTTCAAGACTTCGAAAACTAAGGATTGACATTATTCTAGGTCATTTTTGACAATTTATTTTTCACGCCTTCTCACTCTTCATCCCGATAGGTGATGAACGTGGAGTTGAACGGCATTGGAAGTGTCACTATTCATCTTAGCGACTCCGAAAACTATGGATTCCACACTAATATCGGTCGTTTTCTATTATTTTTACATGTCACCCCTTCCCACCCCCTCCCTAGGGGTGCCAGGGGTGTCTTACCCCTACAGTATTTCTTTCGAGATTGCAAGTGATACGTATACCAAGTTTGGTTTAAATCGCTCCAGGCGTTCGAGAGTTATGGCGGAACAAACACACACACAGTGGCGAAGCGTAGAGTTCCTAGCAGGGTAGGCACAGAAGTGTGATAATTTCCATTAGTTGCTTAAATCTGTAAAGAGAAAGGGGGGCTATGTCATGGAGAGTGGTTCAATGTTATCCCTTCAGGATAAACGAAACTGCCTACCTCTTCGCTTGTGTCGGCTGCATAAAAACATGCCTGCTTGTAATATTTATTCAACGACAGTGTTAACGCATTAAATAACGTTTCAACAACTTTGATTTTTTTTAAATATTTTGCTGTCACTTGCCACTGCTACTTGCAAAGGAAAATATAGTTGAAAACATTTTAGAAATGAAGACCAAAAGTGGGTCCTACCTTACTGATTATTACATCTTCACTCAATTAAGAACTCGATTGTTCTTGTTGTTCTTGCATTTCAGTCCAGCACTTCTTGCATAAATCTGATCGCTGTATACGACACGAATCAAAAACAAAGATCTACCATCACGAACCTCGCGCTCCGAGCCAAGCTCCCTTCTAGCGTCGTGAGCAGGAGGCAAGTTTTCACAGAGGGGGAACGAGAGAGGGAATCCCCGTTCACGATAAAAATAAATTATCTATTCCCAGTGAAAGTAAAACTACTTTGTAAATATAAGGCGTAACTATCATTTTAATTTACGTAATTTGGTATGAAGACATACTTTACAAATATAAGTTCTTTAGACTTTCTGTTTACACTACGGTGTTGGGTGAATCGACAAGACCATCAGCACTCTGACCAGAAAACGAAGTCAGAACTACAGTACTCCGTAATTTTCAATTTCACTTACACTTGTCGATGAAAGGAAGGAAAACCTAAGTTTCGTACAAAATATGGAGAATGTACAATGAAATAGAAGTCTCTCTGCACGAACACAGGCTAATGTTTAGAAAAAATGATGGTACACCACAAATTTCCAACCCTGGCGGAAATGCAGTGTTGCTGACATTCTCTTCGTCCTAGTGGGTAACACCGCGAGGCCGGCCTCAGGAGTACGTTATAAGCATACGTACAGTACTCGTAAGATTAGGCTTCCGCATATACGACCGTAGGACGGAATGTGAAGAGAAGAGGCCCTAGCAAATGTGCCTCACTCCGTGGAAAGTTCGTATACTGGACAGGGTTAGAATTTTTTTGTAATTATCATAAATGAAAATTCCAAACTTTTCCATTGCATTACATATGTTTTGACGAAATAAGTAAATACACCTTTAAAAGAGTAATGGCGTGGGTAGGCCCGGCCTCCTGGCCTCATAGGACGCTTCGCCACTACACACACACACGTTACACACATTAGAGGTCTGCACGGGCTCGGGCCAGGCCCTCGGGCCTAGGCCCGGCCCGGCCCGCGGGCCGGACTCGGGCCATAAATAACCAGAACTTCTCGGGCTCGGGTCGGGCCCGGGCCTCGTGGCTATTTTGTTAGCGAATATTGTCATCGAAAAATAATTTTTAATTATTGAAATTATGGTTTACTTCGAGAATGAGAATACATTTTTTTTATAACAGCTAGTTAACGAAGTACAACAGTGCCCAATTTTTTTTTCAAATGCTGAATTGGAAAGTAATTTTAATTATGTTTTCGGGCTCGGGCCGGGCTCATGTTTACTTATTATCGGACTCGGGTCGGGTTCGGGTTTCTTTTCCTCGGGCTGGGCCGGACTCGGGCCTTACAATTTAGGCCCGTGCAGACCTCTAACACACATACATCCATTTTTATATATTAGAAGACTCGCGTACTTTCGACGTGGCCTTTGGCCACGTCTTGTACGCTCGTATGCGTGACCTTCGGCCATGTTGTGGGCGTAATCATATTATAGATGGCATTCTTCATAGATCTTAATGATCTTAATGACTTTGAAAATGTCTGCATGTTGTATTGGATGAAGGGGAACATGTGTATAAGTTCGCTTATTTGAAAAGCTTAGAAAGTAACTTTGTGTGTGTACGTGCTCGCATATTGTACATATTATTGTCTGTTTTCATAATAATAAGCTGGGTAAATATTGTCCGTTTCAAAATAGTTAGATATTTCGTATAAACGAATTGATTAGCTACACTATATTGGAATAGCAGTATTTAGGTCAGTTGTCATTTTCACATTTATTTTTTTTCCGTCATTTCGTGCGCTCGCCGATGTGGTTCGCAGATTTGGAAAGTTTTGAACGTAACGTTATGTGTGTAATATGGTACTAACATTCAAAATAGTATTGTCTATTTTGTTAATAATAATCTGGGTAACCAATATCCACTTCAAGATAGTTAGTTAGATGTTTTGTATACTCGAATTCAATAGCGACACTAAATCGGAGGCTAGAATTGACAATAGCGGAAGCCTCTATAATTTGTATCCTACTTCTTACACTCACGAAATAATTAGTCGATATGGTGGGGATTGTGCACCAGTGGTGGGATTGGGGCTTTATATATATTGGATTAACTACTTTAACAGTTTTTGCCTCTGAAATAGAAATCTAAATAGGGGGCGTTCGAAATTATGTTCGTTCTGTGCTTCACTATAATCATCAATGGCTTTGTGTCAGACTTCATCCATCTCCTCGTCAGGAATTCGATCTTTCTTCCAAGCGTCGGCCGGTTTCTACCCTTCGCACTCCTTCAACCCCACCCCTTTTTTCGAACTCGCAACATCCTCGCAATAAACCCTGAAGCGTCAACATTGTCACAGGCAGAGTACGTAGGCAAACACTCACCCGAATACTCTCGGGGCATGAGCAAAGACGAATAGGGATAGGGTGGGCGTTGGGGAGGGAGAGAAGGGGTGGTAGGTGTTTGGGTTTGTCAGATCAAACAACACTTAAACGCCCGAGGTAGCAGAACTTCGTGGTTTTCAGGATAGGGTTGCTTTAGAGGGATGATGACGCTCCCGCCTTCCTCTACAACTCGTGTACGACTCATCTCCAGATGATTATTCATCAGAATGGGGTGTCGAGGGTGAGTGAGTTGTCGCCCCAAGCTGATTCTTGTCAAGAGATAGTCTGGGAGGGAATGGCTGAGAATATTCAGGATATCATGAACTTGATGACGTAGCAGGAATCGAGCAAGAATTTGAAACCGATTGGAATAGTTCCAATAAAACAATCGAACCAATCTATAACTAATGGTTACTCATGATCTACTAGACATATGTTACAGCTATGTACCAAGTATAACAGTGAGAAGTTCTGCAGTGTTGGTAATTACTAGGGCTTGGAAGTTGAAGACCTATAAATTGCCAAAAAAAGACCTAAAAATATAAAAAAAGGACCTGAAAACGGAAAAAGGACGTATAAATGTGATCCAAATTAATTACTAACTTCAGTTTTAACCTCCCCACCCCCTTCCTCTGCACGGCACCTTGAGATCTTTGCAGGCGTGTGGTGTCTGGTCGTATACACCGTGCTGAAAGCTTCGAAACAAGAGAAAGTTGCCACTTACAGCGCGACCTTCCAGACAAGTTACGGTAAAAGGATCTTGTACCGTACCTGCTTCAGTCGTCCAAAAAGGTATTTTTCTCTCGTTTCAGGGATCGGTTCAAATATATTTATTTCTCTCTTTTTTATTTCTTTACTACAGAAAGGATGTTTAAGAGGTGATGAACTGATGATGATTCGAATTGAGAATGGGCAGTAAAAACGTAGTCGAAAGAAGGTGAAGTTGCAAAAAAAGGCCGTTAAGACCTAAAAAAGGGCTAAAAAAGGACCAATAAGCCAAAAAACGCCGAAAAAGTCAAAAAAGAACAAATAAAACCCACCTTTTTCTGGCCTACAATGACCCAAAATGAACATATATTATGTTGGGCCTCGTCTTCGGACACTAGGAAAAAAAAGGATTTTTGCTCAACTTCCGAGCTCTATTAATTGCTTATTTGTTATTTGAAAATGTTCATGTGTTCCACGAATCAACGCTCAAAGGAAATGAAGTAACTAACCTGAACGTGATTTACTTATGGCTTCAAATGGTAAATTAAATATATTTTCTATAAAATAAGCCAAATGAAATAAATGTATATCTCTACTTTTAAAATTTGTAAAATCCATTGAACATAAATAATTTCGACTAATGTAGCTTCATTACGATGGCAAAATTTTTGTAATCGAAGGAAGTTGAAGAGTAGAACCTCAGGTAAAAATACCAAGAAAATTTGATTAATAGTAGTACAGTAAACCATCGTTAACACAAACTCGCTTAATACGAACACTCGGTTAACACGAACAAAATGTTGGTCTCAGCAGGGATGTAATCTTATAGAAAGTTTTATTGGTTAACGCTAATTTCGGTTACCACGAATTATGAACTGTTTTCTAGTCCGTTGCGTCATTAGATCTCATTTAACACGAATTCTCAAAGTTTTTCATAATATTTTTCTGTTGTTCCTCTGTCGTTCCTCTGCTAGGTATGTAAGAAATCGCTCAACAATCTCTATCATCTTGTCAACAATCAACTTATACAGTATTATAACCAACAGATTCAGATCAACAATGTGTTCAAATGTGTGATTTTCTATTCTTTAAAACGCAGCCAGTGCCAATATACAGACATTTTTCACCAGAAAATGATCTCTGAGTACTTTTTTAAAAGTTAATTACTGTAGTACTGTAGTAGTGTTTTCTATGATGACATGCATAATACGTATTGTAAATGGTTAATGTGTAGAAGGAACTGTATTGCAACAATAAAATTTGAGTCCCCGGTTATCACGATTTTTTTTAACACGAACTCTTGATTTTTCGGTCCCTTGGGATTCGTGTTAACGAGGGTTTACTGTATATATCTTGACAAATCGGCATCTGGGTTCGATAGAAGACCAAAATTCAATTCAATTTTCCTTTATTAAAGGGCGAGGTTCAGCCTGCGGCTGTTCTACCACCTAACCCCGGTGGATACATAGCTATAGCCTACATACTAAATACATTCTACCTACTAAATGTTTGTACAAGAAAGAGATAAACATAAAGAAGACACAAAAAGAACAAATACAAAATTGAGAACAAAGGCTCGTCTACACACTAAAAACAATAATAATAATAATAATAATAAAAAGATTGAAAACAAATACACAAGGATACACAAATTAATTCACAAATCCCTGGGTGGAATACGGTACACACTTCCTGAGTGGACAAGGAAGGAAATTATCTTGGGGTGGACCATTGTACAATTCTAAAATTCGCTTATAAACCATATTCAGTTGGAAATAATGATGACTAAGTTATTCCGTCCGTAATCCTGAGTTTTACACCCATAATGAAGATCAGAGGAGTTGCAAATAGGCACGAGCTTAACACAAATATTATTTCAGAAAAGTTAGCTTGGTGAAAGATAAACTTTATGGTGCAGTTGAGTTCAATATGTTACTACCCCAAAGGCGTCCGTTATTGCATCTCAAGCCTTTGTGTGGAGAACTTTGTTGTTCCAGCTTGGCTGATCTTCATCCGGCTCTCCTTTGAAACCAGATTAGGTGCAATGGGAGTTCGGTTTCACGAAGTTTCGTAATGTCCAGGGTCATATTATTTGCCCCAGAATGTTCTGTAGTGGGGCAGGTTGGAAACAAGGCCAGCTTCTAAGAGTTTATCATGCCCTTAGCAACCGAGTGGCTTTATGTGTTTCTATGTGATCCTAGAATTCACATAGCATCGAGTGTTCTACAGGATACTTGAACTGCATTTTTCTCAAGTGCTAACTTCATATTTCAGTAGGCTTATTACATATATGTACATTGTATATACACACTCACACAAGTAGGGTAGTTTTGTATGTATTTTGAGTGTATTTTGTAAATAGAATCTAGTAGAATAATTTAATTTTAATACATCTTTTAGTACATTTATCAATGTACCCTCAAAGATAACGTTTTTCTTTAACTTTATGTATAATCGAAAATGTAGTATCAAACTCCTTTGCATTTGGCTTTAGCATAAAATATTTGTATTCTGGCTTTCAAGTGTATCATGTATTGACTTAATAGTCAATGCAACTGGTGACGGAGTAAGCACTGATGTATTTTGACCACCTAGTGCAGTAATTCTCAACCGTTGTGAGACCACAACATGGTAAATTCATTTTATAAAAGTCGATGCCCTGCTCATAAATTGTATTCCTTTTTAATATTTCATACTTTAAACATTAATATAACTCATTAAAATGAAATAGTAATAAATGATGGCACATATACAGCGCATTCCCTGACATTCGCTACGAGACTCGGCGACAAGCGGCCCGGCGTCAGCGCTTGTCTTTCCCGGTGAACGGGGTCCGCGACAGTCGTACGCTACAGTCTGTTTTTTTCGCTCTCCCTGCCTTCGCTCTCTTTCCCTTTCTGTTAACGTTGCAGACTGACGCCAGTATAATATTCCCTCGGAAGTTGTGTTGTGTCATGTCCGTGTGTTGAAGATTGTGTCTTAATATGGCACCACAAAAGTTTACATTACAACAAAGGATTTATATTGTCGAGTGTTACTTCGGAAAGCGGAATTGTGGAGAAGTGCGACGACGTTTTGCAACGAAATATCCTGGTGTTCCCGTTCCACATAGGACCACTATATTAAACCTCAGTTCTGAATAAAAGTGGAAAGAAAAATGGGGAAATATAAAAAATAAAGTATTCAAAGACAATCCGCACACCATCCGTGAGTTAAGAGAGAGTATTGTACGAGAAATCGGGAGAATTACAATAGACGAACTTGCACGTGTAAATGCCAATTTCCTTCTGAGATGCCAGGAATGTGTTGCAGCAGAAGGACATCATTTTCAACACCTTCTGTAGTCGAGGTTAGCACACAATAAGAAAACTGTAATTTTAATAGCCGACTCTAGCGACTGTCGCGGACCCCGTTCATCGGGAAAGAAAAGCACTGATGCCGGGCCGCTTGCCGCCGAGTCTCGTAGCGAATGTCAGGGAATGCTCAGTAGTGTATGTCTAGTCTTGTTCACAAATATACAATTGTGTTTAAAATAGTTGGCAATCACTGGATCTAACGAACTCTCGCCGCTGGGCAGGGGTAGATATAACTAAAATTAATTCACTCGCCAGGTCCTTTCCTCAAGAGCCAGTTTCTTTAATTTATTTCTTGGCAAGTAAGAAATAGGCTAAGAAAAACATGAATCCAACTAAGATATAGCTACTCAGTTTGAAATATGGTCTTAAAACATTAAATGTATTACTTAATACAAGATTGAATTAAAAGTAAATGATTCTTGAGCCGGAGAGGTCTTCCCCCCCCCCCCCCCAAAAAAAAAGGCTCAACTAGTAACAGCATGAATAACTATGCAATACATACAGGCCATTCGGTTTAGCTTGAGCTTTGACCTTCAGATGCGCAGAAGTCTGTTGCTCAGCCCGACGATGCGCGAGTTCCACTAAGATCAGAGTTGCTAACCGCCTTAACAATTACCTATATCCATAATCTGACTTGGAGGTTATTGAAAAAGGTGATTGATACTTACTGGTGTCTGCATTTAGTTTTCCTTTTTTTTTAAAAAAACGACAGTTTGAGAAGGTGATAGTTCAAGGAAAATATTCTTTGTCTCGGTGAAACCTACATTGATTAAACCCCCTCGGCGAAAGAGGCATTCTCCCTCTCCTCCTCTTCTTCTCCGGGGGGCGGTAGATCGTGTTACCACGAGTAAGGTGATTGTTGACATTTTATTCAACGGAAACTGAGGTCAAAACTGAAAAGAATATTGGAGAAAACAAAGTGATTCACAGTCAGAGTAGATAATTTGTCTCAACGTGCATAAGTTTATGATGAGAGAAGCTGACAGTGGTCTTGCATTGAATGTTAAATAAGTGCAAAAGCGTGTTTTCGCTGCTACTGTTGTGTCAGTAAGTACTTTGAAACGCATCTTAAACTAAAATGATCACAACAAAGTAATTGGGAAGGGATTAGTAACAGAAGAAAGAAATTTAAAGTGATGTGGAAGAATTTGACAAGTGTGTTATTCGTAGAACAATTGAGGAATTTCACGATCATGAAGGACAACGTCCTACGTTGGATTCGTAAATACTTTTCTTAATGAGACAACAGTATATGGCCTTTGCCAGTTTCATGTCTAGTAGAATTGTGACTTCCGCGAATTGCAACACTGTTCCAATGAGTCACGTGACGTCTTCTGCAGACTGCAAACGCTTTCCGCACGCCAGAGCTCAGGCTAAACTAAATGAACTTGTACTAATATACAGCCGACTCTACCATATCGCTGCAGCTTCTAAAATTTGGCTAGAACGGTGCAAAAATGTATAATGGCATATTAATTATTCAGGTGGAAAGTAAAAAATGTCAAGCTCCATGGCGACCCAGCGCCCTGCATGTTTCTATCCCTGTTGCCGGGGCACTGTTTGCACGGTGGCCTTAAAACTGAGGCACAAACTAAAAGAGATTGGGCACAAATATGGCTTCCTCTCAGAAAATTTTGTTTACCACTTTATGCTCAGACATGCTGATTGGATTGGACCTACAGCCTTAAATAAAGCCCAAACCACTGTGCCTCCATTGAACCTGGAACCCTTTGATTACAAGGTGACAACAATACTGTATGCAATCGGGAGAGGCTCATTATTTTATGTACGTATATAGAACAATTCAATTAGGACATTTTACAACAACAGTACTCGCAATAAGTACATTCGGACTCCTTGTAGTAGCATACTGTGAAATTGGTGAGCTGCAATTAGTAAAAAGCCAAAATTTCCGGTTTGCTTCCCAAAAAGCTGGCTTTTTTGCAACTTTAGACAAGAGGTAATGCATTTTTACAATGTTTCGTACCAACTGGTCAAGGAAACCAACTTACGAACTAAGTTAAAATTCCAGTGAGGACACCTGCTACAAAATAAACTTATTCCATAACTTAAGTAATGTGAGAATATACAAGACAGCACTCAAATTACGGACTTTACGATATCTTCATATATTTTATAACGCAAGCCACAACTGTATTTCCTTGTGGAGTTCCTGTTTGACGGTTTGCATTAGTCAAATACAAACAGCTTGTTTGGGGAAAAACATCCAGCACTCTTCCCTACGTTACTTCAGTACCCTACACTCCTGCAATTTTGCATAATGACGTTTCTTTCCTACTCCGCCTCCCAAAGACCACCTGACTCCATAATGGAGCATTAGGGTAAAAGGAAGCCGAAATTATGAAAGCTCAGAAAGAAACCTTGAACAAAAAAATAAAATTAACCCTAAAAAATGGGAAGATACGTCTTGGGTTGCAATGAACATAAAACCTCTTGCGACTGAGACGTTTCCTCATTTGAGAGAAACCTTGAGATGGATGTTCCTGGTTTGTAGTCAAGACATTACTGAATAAATGAAGCTAACTTTCTCGTATTTTCCTCTTCGTTGAATAACGAAAGAATATACCGCCATGTGGTTCTTTCTGTGGAGGAATTTCAAGTTGCAGAAAACTTAACACTGAAATATCATTTTTGAAATGTTGAAACTTCAGTAAAAAAGTGAATAATTTATAAACATATACGACTAGTGTATCAGTAGACTAATATATTGAAAATATTGTGGTCTGATTGCTATGGTTGTGTTTACATCCACATAAAGATCAAACTGAAAACAGAGTCGAAATATTTCAAAAGTTTCACCCATATTTTTGTCCCTGTGAAGTCTGGTAAGAAAAGTACCACATTTAAACACAAAGATATCCATAAATATACTTGGTCTTCTCCAGATGGTAAAACTCATAATCAAATAGATCATATTCTCATTGATAAGAGAAGGCATACTAGTATAATTGACGTTCGTACACATAGAGGTACTGACTGTGCGGGTAACAATTATTTAGTAATTGCTAAATTATGAGAAAGACTTGCAGTGATAAATCATAAGCAACAAAATCTAAAAGTTATAAAATTTAATACAGGAAAATTTGCTGATGAAAGAATTAAGAAAGCTTACCAAATTAAACTGTCAAATAGATTTGATGTTTTGCAGGATTTAAATGATGATGAAAATATAAATGAAACAGACGTAAATAAGAATATGAAATATTATCGAACATTCTCTTAACAAGACTAACCCCATATGCTAATGAAATTATAGGTGATTATCAATGTGGATTTAAATGTAAGAGATCAACTACAGATCAAATTTTTCACATAAGACAGACACTTGAAAAAAAGTGGGAATATAATCAAAATGTTCATCAGCTATTCATTGATTTTAAAAAAGCCTATGATTGGTCAAAAGAGATAAATTATATAATATATTACTCGAGTTTGAAATACCTAAGAAGCTTGTTAATATGATAAAAGTATGCACCAGTGAAACAGACAGTAAAATTCGTGTGGGTATTAATGTGTCTGACAAATTTACAATTCATGATGGGTTAAAACAAGGAGATGCATTATTTCCATTGCCCATTAATTTTGCTTTAGAATATGCTGTTAGGAAGGTAAAAGAAACTAACGAAGAACTAGAACTAAACGGTGTGACTTAGTTGTTAACATATGCAGATGATGTAGACTTATTAGGGGGTGATAATCATATGGTGTCAACAAGTAGAAAACTGACAGGTTGGATCATTAACAAATTGCAAGGTCTGAACAACCTCCACCTTCTCTTAGTTATGTACATGGCGTTTGTCAGACCCATTCTGGAATTCAGTTCTGTGACATGGAATTTTTCCTGTGGTGTTGGAAAATGTGACATCATTGAGAATATACAAAAGAAGTTTCTTTCCTATTTATATTTTAGATTTAAACTGTTTAAATTATTTTATAGTTATGACAACCTATTGAACAAGTTAAAAGTTGAATACCTTTCAGCTAGAAGAAACAGAAATTATATAAAATTTGTTGAGAAAATTTCAGAAGGTTACTACTCTGTCCCTAAGCTTTTATCGAGAATATCTATACGAGCTACGCCGTATCGAGTACGCACTAAAGGGTCGTTATTGACAACATCCACAGATTATAAATACAATGAGTTTTTAAACTCCATAGTCAGTAGTTACAATGATTTCCAACGAGCCTAAAGATCAATTGTATTTTAATCATTCATCAGGCCTACTTTAATGACTTATCATGTATACTTTAATGTACATATCATTAATATTTTATTGTACCTCTTATTGTGTTTAGTATTTCTTTTGTACAGTCACAACTTTATCATTGAATCTTGTATTATAAATTTATGACTTTTTGTATTTACATGTATATGTACTGCTGTACTAAGGCCAGCCAGCTGTTTTTCAGCAGGATAATACTAGCATAAATAAATAAATAAAAATAAATATAAATACAATTAAGAATAATGCTAAAATATTTTTCAAAACTGCTAAAGAGATAGGTTTGGAAGTTAACAAAGAGAAAACTAAATATATGCTTACAGACCGAAACCAACTGTTAGGTAACAATAAAAATCTAATTATTTATAACAACTCGTTTGAACCAGTTTCCAAATTCAAATACTTAGGAGTAATACTAACAATTGAAAATTATATTAAAGAGAAAATAAAAAGTTAGCTTAATTCAGGAAATACATGTTACTTATCTCATCATAATCTTTTGTCTTCTCGTTTAATAACTAAGAAACTAAAAGTTAAAATATACAAAACAGTAATTTTGCCTGTAGTATTAAATGGGTGTGAAACTTGGTCCCTTACATTGAAAGAATAACGTACAGTGAGAGTATTTGAAAATAAAGTCCTTAGGAAAATATTTGAACCTAAAAGAGATGAGGAGACAGGTGAGTGGAGAAGGTTACATAACTTAGAACTACATAATTTGTATTCATGTCCAGATATTATTAGAATAATTAAATCAAGAAGACTTAGGTGGGCAGGCCATGTGGAATGAATGGGACAGGAAAGAGGAGTTTACAGGATTCTTGTTGGGAAACCTAATGGTAAGAGACCTGTAGGTATGCCAAGACGAAGATGGAGGGACAACGTTGAGATAGACCTCAAGGAAATCGGCAGGGATGGAAAAGAGTATATAGATATTGCTCAGGATAGGAACAGATGGAAGGCCTGTGTTGCTGCAGCCATGAACGTTCGGGTTTAGGAAGACTAGAGAGTTAGTTAGTTAGTTAGAAGTCTGGTATCTACAAGACAAATCAACATCTTCAACGTGTGTGGAGTTCTGGTGAACCTTACCTCCTGATATGTGCGTTTGTGCAGTGAGAGTTGTAAGTTAATCAAGTTTATCTTCAAAGACAATTTGTCAAAATCCGTGGTATTTTCGGTAGTCTATTTGAAAGAAGAAATTATTTTTCGGCTTCCGGAACACAATATTGAACGCTTTAAGATGACCGGATCATTATGTATAATATTAAACGAATATGTAGTCATCTAGCGGTAGGGAAGAACATACACATCAGAAATTGAATAATTTTGTGATACTGTGGGTACGTATTATGCCACTGTCCTTTAATTGTAAGATATAAGCTATACGTAGTCCCAAGAACTTAATAAAATCACTTACATATTGCTACAATCTGAAACTTAATATTCAAAGTTATGGCGTCAAAACCGTTTTGGGAAGATAAACAAAACCACATATTAATATGAAGACTTGAACATCAACTAGTAAGTTCTTAGTTATGGTTTTAACATGGAAGTCAACAAATTTAGCAAATTTCACATGCATTACAATACAAAACATTTAATTTCCATAGGAACCCATCGCCGTCCCATTATGAAATTTTGCACACAAATAGTAAATTGATGTCTTCAAAACATATATTTTTTAAAAAAAAATTAAAGAGGGTATTTTTGAGATTTTCAATTTTTTTTCGAGTTTATGAAAAATTACAAAATTCAAGTACCATAGTCGTGTTTCATTCCAAATTAAAGCTAATTGAAAACAGAAGAGAATGACACGAATTTGAGCTCTTTAAGTGAAATAGTTCATGATCTACAGGTGTTTAAAGGTTTCAAAATGTCGTCAAATTTTGGTATTTTTGCTTTTTTGGAAGTCATTAACTCATAAACTATGAGCCTATAAACCCACAAAATCTGAAATTTGGTAGTTTTCGTCCTCTTCATTGGTACTATGAGTAAGCAAAATATCTTAAAAATCTGAATCCTAAATGTTCAAAAATATTTTTTTATCGGTTGATTTGACATGGAATGACCCATAGAGGAGAAACTAAAACAGATGGTTGTTGCATAAATTGCTAATACCAAATGTACTGTTCTTGAAAATACGAGTGTGTTTCACAGAGCTTGGACCCATGTGTAATTGTGAACAGTGAACATACCCACTAGAAACATATTACGAATTGGAATTACAATTCAATTCAATTCCAAGGTTTCTGTTTCATTAATTTAATGATACCCCACCACCATAGTTAATGGACCAGTAAACACGTCAAACGCATGATATCACCGACACTGGCGTACGCAGGGTGGTGGCTGATGGAGCTACGGCCCCTCCCGAAACTTTTAAAAATTCAAAATTTTCAAAAATATATACAGATAAGAACTCGGAAAATACCAAAATGGTAAATGCAAATCTCTTTAAAATAACCCCAATAACAATTTTGTCTTCAATAACTTTTAAAAGGAAGATTAAAAATTGTAATTACAAAATAATTTATTGTGTATCTCGTCCCCCGCCTGGAACACAGCTTTAAAATAGAATTTGAGCCCCCTCCCCCTCCGAAAATAAATCTTGTGTACGCCAGTGAACGCGAAACCCGCATCATTGTTATAATTAGGTCGCAAATTGGTAAAACAAATTACTGAAATAAGTTAAAACTTAATGAATTTTGTAATTTTGATAATTTACGGAATTTATTCAATATTAACTTTTTCACACTCTTTCTTTTTTACAAATACGTATAGTTTTCGATGTCAGATTAAGATGCCCGATACAAAATTGTTACGCCTCCACTTACAGAACACCTTTCTCATAATAAAACGTCAAAACTCAATTCTCTAATCCAACTTATTGACTAGCCTTAAAGTTCCCTTCTCTTTGTCAGGATATGTTATCTGTTAAAAGACATTATGATGGATACTGACTGAAAAACTATGTTTTCTGTTTTGTGGGATTTGGACAAGTGTAATTGAAGTAAAGTTTTTCGAGATTAATATTATTATTAACTGATTCAGTGTTTTCTTTGAGTTTTTTTTGTTTTGAGTCCACTTCATGCACATATAGGTTAATCGGGACTGGACCT
This sequence comes from Lepisma saccharinum, assembly GCF_977018435.1. Classification (NCBI taxonomy): domain Eukaryota; kingdom Metazoa; phylum Arthropoda; class Insecta; order Zygentoma; family Lepismatidae; genus Lepisma; species Lepisma saccharinum. Next base: position 45,868,168 of record NC_139247.1, on the reverse strand, counting down.
AAAGTTTAAAGTGTGGTTCGAAATACTGCGCAATGTGTTTTCACCGGGTATCGAACCCGCGGCTATTTGATTCCAAGGCAACGAAGTTACCACTACATCATCGGGGTGTTTTCTTTTCAAGTTATACGGAACTGTATCGGTGGAAGCACTATTTAATGCTGATTGACAGGAAGCATATAAGGTTGCGTGGATGCTTATGATCAGGAAACGAATTCGTATGTATATATACTTATGTAATAGGGATAGGATTTTGATTACCTTAAAATTGCCAAAAAAATGACCTTTAAAAATGCATTTATGACCTAATACATGCAAGAAAATGCCCTATAAACTTAGAAAAATGACCTAAAAATTCTGAAAGATTTGTAAAAAAAATTTATAAACTACCAAGAGAAATTCAAACTACAAATTAACATTACAGTATCTATCACATGTTCATTGCGTACGGTAGCACAAGTGAGAAAGTTCACTTTTTGTCATCTTTTACACTTTAAGTACTGAGTTGCAGTACACAACGAAAATCATATACAAATTTTCAAAAGTGAATGATTGTCGGTTTTTGGAGGAGAGAGCCTTGTACATGAAAAACTTCTCTCGAGTTCCACCGACACAAGAGGAGCGTCTTGAAATGAACAATATCACTTGCTGTTAAGTCATTTTCAATTCCATAGAGTGCAAATTGCTTCCCTGATAAAATGTCCGATACAGAGCACAAAACTTTGTACCCGTTGTTTTTTTAACAGTAATCTGTCTGGCGACAATGTATTTACTGATAGAGGGGGAAATCACATTGTTTGAGCTGAATTGTTACACAACAGCTTGTATCAGCAATACTGCACAGAATTTATTTGTTTCTTCAAACACAGTCGTTCTGAACTGCGCTGAAGGCAATGAGACAAAGAGTCGGGAACCTCTCTCCTTGAAAAGATTACATTTGCATGTAAAATGCCCCTTTTTTCACCAAAATGTAAAAAAATGCATAAGATGACTTTTAAAAGGCCGAAAAATGACTTACAAGTATAAAAAATGACCTTTACTCCAAAAAGGGTAAAAAAAATGCAAAAAATGCCCTAACAAAGGCATCCCAATTAATTCACTTACGTGTAAAACACGTTTTTATTTACTTATGCAATGTTTCTGCCTTACCAAAAAAAAGATGCATTTGCATCAAAATCCTAGCCCTAATGTATGAAGCTGAAATCAGTTATATTTTGCATTATCTTCGCGCATCATGAGATGTAGACTCGAAAAAAAAGTTTTTATATTCCATATGTGTACATATATATTATCTTTTGGCTCATATTTGACATATTTTAGTTATATTTACATATTATTTCCATATTTCAGAACATTTCTCAACACGTACTCCATATTCGCGCAATAACTACATGTCCTCGTATGACCGAAAGAGTTTGGTGAACTTCTTCTATTTTTTTTTAATCTCACACCAACCAGCTCTTTGCTTTTCCTATTGTAAAAAACTTGGAAATACTTGTTTATTTACAATTGTTGTGAACAATACAGAATGAGGGCTCAAGCATCGTCTCCTGTTACGAACGTTATTTTGGAAGAGAGTTCCAAATCGAGGAGCCCATTGCTAACCTCAAACTCACTACTAGTTGCGCCCCCGACAGCAGCGCTAGAAGCAACGATTTTGTGGCACACGTTCGCTTCTGGTTTCTCTTCAAGACGGTCACGGTAATAGTTGCAATGCCAAGACTGTATTTTATGTAGTTTTATTTCGTGTAGTGTTTGATATTATTAAAGAAAGGTAAATTTTTATAATTTAAAATCCATATTAACTCCATATTTTAGTGAAATAACTAAATATGGAAATGCATATTTAGCACATTTTTACTATAAATCCGTTTCCTGCTTATGATATTTCATTCAATGTCCTAAGGTTTATGCTACGTCCGAAGTGACCTCAGTAGGTTGTAAACGTCTTGTTGCTCTCGGCGAAATATGTGGAGGTAAGATTTGGAATTATGTTCAATGTCATGGAGATAAATCTTTGGTGTAAAATGATGCACTACACTTGTGCTGAGGCATGTTTTTTATTGGTCGATGCATCGGAGTCAGAGTGACGTCACCAAACCTCGTGGGAGTCACCAAGGAGAATTAATCTAGACATTATAACTTGGAGAGAGAAAACATTCTGCTCAGATAAACTTTCATGGCTTGTTGGAAGTGCAGATTTTATCTCAGCTGCGGGTAGGTTTAAGGTGATATGGATGCCCTTTGGTTCCCGATGTATTCCCCAGGGGGAGATGATACCTGCGCTGAGTTCCTCCGCTTGGAATCATTATCTGGAGTGCACCAGCTATACCAATCTCTCCCTCCCCCCTCATCCTATTCCTCTTTGTTCCTCTTCATTCCTCCACGATCTTTCGCGTTTCCAAAAAGGCTGTGACGCAAACTTCAGATTATGAAAATTTAGAATCAGTGTTGCCAAATCACGGAAAACCTTGGTAACGTGTAACTTTACATTACAAGCAGATGGGCTAATCAGGACGTGTGTATGCTTCTATTGTTAAACAAACTCGGCAACACTCAATTATCTTATTCACATTTTATGTGTACGAGGGTTGTTTGGTTTAAGTGACACATAGATGGCAGTAACTTGAATAAAAGTATTCCACCGCCATTTTGTTTCATCAGACGAGGCTGTGCTAAGTTTCAGTTCTGCGTACTAAGTAGTCCTTGATTGGCTGATCAAAGTAGAAGACACTGCAGGGTTTCGTGCTGTTAAAAACACGTTTCTTCAACAGGAAAATGACTAACCATGCAAGGGTTAAACTAGATACTCCTTCATTTAAAACCGTTCACTGGTGTTCAAGCGCTCCTGCACCTCAAGAGATGGGCTCGTAAAAAGTGGCAGGAAACATACCTCTTCAGATACAAGACTTTATGGAAAGAATTGACAACAAAAGTCAGAGATCACCTGCAACAGAGAAATGGAAAAAAACATTCCAAGACAACCCACCAAATCACAAAGACTTTTGGAAGATAGTTCAAGGCTGCACAAGAACAAGCATCACGTCAGAGACAATGGTATTAGACGCTGGCAACAAACTCACCTTCGAACCGCAAGAGCAAGCCAACCTCATGGCAGATCACTGCGAAAGCCACACCATGCCTCATAACGAACCGCAAGACCAGGACTTCACAAGAAAAACCGAAGAGGAAACAGAAATGCTGCTGCACAGTCCTCCGTCAACTAGCCCCAAACTTACCACTCCGAGGGAAGTACAAATGGTACTGAAGAAAATTCCGAACGGGAAAGCTCAAGGACTGAACAAGATAACACCAGAGATGCTTAAGAAGATTCCGAGGAAAATGTTGGTGCTTATTACCAACTTTTCAATGCAATCCTGCTGACAGGCCACTTCCCAGAAAGCTGGAAAACATCGAAAATCTGCGCCATTATTAAGCCAGGAAAGAACCCAAGGACGCCCAAAAACTATAGGCCGATAAGCCTACTATCACATCTGAGCAAGGCCATGGAAAGAATAATACTGAAGAGAATCCAGAAGCAAGTGGAAGAAGCGAACATCTTACCCAACTTCCAATTTGGGTTCAGATCGGCACATAGCACAACAGGACAACTAGCAAGAGTGGTGGACCATCTAACAGCAAAGTTCAACAGGAAGAACTACTCCCTCGGAGTCTTCTTGGACGTAGAAAGTGCATTTGATAGAGTCTGGATAACAGGGCTAATTAGAAAGTTATTCCAGATGCCAATCCAGGACACGTATATCCATCTCCTAGCAAGTTACCTCAGAGGAAGAACATTCATCTCGACATTTCAAGGAGCTACAGCCCTAGCCAGAAACATCAACGCGGGAGTCCCCCAAGGCTCCACCCTGGCTCCTATACTGTACGCCCTGTATACAGCAGATATTCCGATAGTTCCAGGATGCTTCCCAGCACTCTTCGCGGACGACTCTGCATTCTTTGCATCAAGACGACAACTGAAGTTCTGTTACGCAACATTGAGAAGACAGCTAGATGAATTCGAACACTGGACAACGAAGTGGAGAATAAAAACCAATGCGACAAAAAGCATAGCAGTCATCTTTGCTAGGAGGAGACGACAAGAGCAACAAACATTGAAGCTCTTTGGACAAGAAATAACAAACGCCAGGAAGGCAAAATATCGAGAACTAACGCTAGACAGCGGTCTTACGTTCAAAATCCACATAGAAAAAATACACCACAAAGGAAATCAGAGAATAGGAGGACTATATGCAATATTCAGAAATTTGCAGCTATCACTAGAAACAAGGATAGGGCTTTACAAAACAATGATAAGGCCTGCATTACTCTACGCCATACCAGCCTGGCATCATGCTGCGAAAACCTACATGGCAAAACTCCAGATAATTCAGAACAAAGCTACAAGAATAATCAGCGGCCACGATAGATTCACAACCAATCAGCAAATCCATGAAGACCTCGAAATCGACAAGATAGAATATGTCATTAAAAGACTAACAACAAAGTTCTGGAACGAACTTAAAGGACATCACAACCCCGCAGTAAATCAAATAGGAACTGCGGCCTTAATGCGCAACACTTACCGCACTCCACGGCCAGAGTGAACTCAAAGCGAACGAAAGAAGAAGATAAAAACCTCGAGCGACAGATGCAGAGGGAATCAAACTAAGATCGCATAAACATCAAAGAAAATGGGGAAAAATGGATATAGAAGTCAAGGAAACGCACTTCAACATGTAAACTTCAAGAAAATGCAACGTGCAACGTGTTGCATGTGGTTGAATGAGTACAAGAGGACGCGCAAATGAAGTGACAAGTTCAGACACTATGGAAAAGATCCATAAAATCATTTCGAAAGAAGATCGGAGTGATACTGAGAGAAATAAGAGATATGGTGTGATTTTCATACAACATCTAACATGAGGGAACTTTGTACACAATGAGTACCGCGTTTGCTCAATTTGGACCAGAAATCTCTTCGAATGGATATCTAATCTGAGTGACGAGTATTTCAAGCGTAAACTCAAATACGTTTTATTCTGCTCCGTAACTGTTCATGAGAGGTGGGTCTACGACTTTACTACTGAGACGAACAAACAATCAAGACAGTTGCCGCTCATGACAGAACTCCAGAACATAAGAAAGGAAAACAATGACTGGCAAATATTGTGCAAATTTATTCGACACATTCAAAGGCGAAATTGAGAAAAAGTGATCATATCTTGCCAAAAAGAATATTCTCTTTTACGAGAACAACTCACGTCAACAGCTTCCATGAACTGAAATTTGAATTATTCATCCGGCCTACTCGCCAGATTTAGCCCCCTCCATCCATCTATTCGCAAAGCTCAAGAAATGGCTCGGATAAAAAAAAAGTCTGTGGACACGCAGTGGGCGGTTATTTTGCAAATCTAAAAATGGTTTTACAAAAACAATACTTTGTGTATTAAGCCGTGTTGAAAGGAGATTATGTTAAAAAATAAATTGAAGCGAGTACAATTAAGTCGTGATTTAATTTCCGTTTACCGTACTTATCCAACTAGCCGGTTTTCAATGTTTCACATGGCCTATGGTCTTTCTAAATTTGGGGGGGGGGAATTGTTTGATCAGTGTTTCCAACGTACGATATGTAAAAATACCCGATATTTTTCAAGTTTTGCAACAAGCCCAAAAACCTCTGGTTAGGGTAAAATAAGAACGAAATATGTAAGCTTGAAGAGTATTCGAGCAGTCTTTCGACCATTATTAGTCTTTTGATCTCTAGTTAGGGTGTTTGTCTTGTAGTAACAACATAAAACACCAGGAGTTAGACAATAGATGGCTCTATAAAATTATTTGATTTTCTTAGCATTCCTACGTCAATGTAAGTGAATTGTCATTATACTAAACTAAACTTCCCTGCGAAACAACTGTCCGAGGGCCAGGGTTTTCCAAGGGGTTTTTCATTGAACGACGCGTGATCAGCTCATCGAGTCCCATTGCCGCTATTTTCTGGCTTTCGAGACCGAAGCTCGGTACTTCGTTTCAAGTAGCACCACAATTGGACTCAGAGTGTTGGGTTAACCTCCGGACAATCGAATCAGGGACCGCTAGCACCAAAGGCAAGACTGCTAACCATTTGGCATTCTGCTATTGTACAGTATGTCTGAGATGCCCCCCGTACCCCTACTTGCATTCATCGTGCTGCGACTTTGTTGCAAATTGGCCGGCATTCCATAATTTTGGACTTGCACTCACTTTATTCTCACAGGACAATTGGGAATGAACTAACTCAACCTGTTGATAAAAAACCCTACGACGTTCATGGATTTAGGTGTTTAATATTATTAGAAAGTTTAAGTATGCAGTCATAGGCTGAATAGCCATAACTTACATTTTCATTTTTTATATTGTTGTTGTCATGACAACTTATTGTTGGGTTTGTTTTCGCTCGCAAGTGCCAGGTGGCCACAATTAAAGCTGCCCTACTCAGAGCCATCTGGAGTCCGTTCGAAGCAACATATTGCACTAAAACTTGATACAGAAGCTATGAAGCAATACTGGCGAAAAAAAAACAGTTCCACCAGAAGAAAATGTGCGAGTGAAATCTGGTGCATAGTGAACAACATCCCGGGAAACGCTTCGTTGCGACAATTGATCACATTGTCTTACTCTTCCAAAGGGTTATTCAAGTTCACAGGGGACATACTGAACACGGCTGAACCGACATAAACTCAAATTAGTAGTTGTTGTTACTTCACCGCCACATTTGCACCTGGTTGTGAAAATTTTAACTATTCTTTTCATCAGCATTCGCTTTCGAGTGGTATCCATAGCTTCTATACCAAGTTTCACTATATTTTGTTGCTTCGAATGGGCTCCAGGGGACACTGAGTAGGGGAAAGTAATTCTAGGCGTCACATTTGCACCTGGTGGTGAAAATGTAAACTATATTTTTCGTCAGCATTCGCTTCCTCTTGTGCCTCATAGCCTATACACCAAGTTTAAGCGCAATCCGTCGCTTCGAACGGGCTCCAGAGGGCTCTGAGAAGGGCAACTCTTATTGTGGCCACCCGGTATAATGTAAATAGACGGAAGCTTCTCGGACACTCTGTATAAATAGACATATAAGTGGATTGGATGCGATACAGAGAAAAAGGAATTATGCATCTAGCGATTATGGCCAACGCAGATACATCTTGCTTTTCTCTCAACAGAAAAAGAGAGAAAACCAGAGAAAACAAATGCCACACATATAAATCAAGATCAAACGTAACAGTGCAGTTTCCCGGACCCTACAAATTACACAACTAACTTCCCTTGTTGTCCGCTTCACCCCCCCCCCATCCCAACGCTATCTGTTCTATTTTACGATCGCCTGGCGAGTAGAAAAACAACCAACTCGGAGAAACTCCATTTTACACCTTTTCCCCTCCTGCCACCCAAACCCACAAATCAGCTTCCTTCTTTCTTCTCGGAGAAAGACCGTATACACTTAACTCTGATTTGTGAACTCCTAAAGGTTGGATCATGGAGCCATCTGGTGGACAATAGGAGAAGCTATGTGTTTGTTGGAGGATGTTAACCTCTCTCTGCGAAAGGTCAGTTTCCTACATTCCGGTAAAGTTTTCAAAAGGAAAGAAGTGTAGGAAAAACAAAGAAGAATCGTGTTGCATGTTAAAGATCAATCAATTTGGTTGTTCAGATGTAGACAGAGAAGAATATTATTTCTAAAGCACGAATAGTTGTTTGCCATGGATAAGTTGAAAGTTGCCATCCATGAATAATAAAATAGTATCCTTTCTTTTAAGAAAAGGATTGGATTCGTTGACCTTTTTTCGGTACCGCCTTCCCGCTTGCAGTAGTGCTTTAAGTAGGAATGGCAGCAACATATGAAAGATATAGAAGCTCTGTCGCCAGCAATGCCTCCTCGATAGCCTAGTGGTTATGGGCCAGTGATCGGACGTTATATTTTTAAAGTAACTGAGCAACTTTCCTAAAAAAAAGTCACTCAATTACAGTTAATCGATTATAAAGCTTTCCTAATTTGTTCCAGCTAAATGTGCAGACTTCCTGTTTTTACCTGGTTTTAATTGATTGATTGATTGATTTATTGATTCTGTTCATTTTACTTCGATTTTCTGCCCCTTGTGGCTAACTGCGAAGATTAGGATGACTGATATGATGAAGGAACACTCTCAAAACATTCTTGGCCAATCCGGGATTCGAACCCGGAACAACTGGCGTCTTAGCGCGGTGTGATAATCACACCGCCTCATGACGACGGAATAAACTACAAAATACTTCATAAACACAATTTTAACCTTTGTTCTAAAATTTGTTCAAAGACAAAATTAGCAATCAGGGTTTAAGGGGGATTTGTATTTACAACTTTCGTTTTCCCGGAGTTCTTCACTGCTTTTATTTGAAAATTTTCATTTTCTCCGAGCAGAGGCTGTGTTCCCATCAGATCCCAATTGGATACGCCAGTCACAAGAAACGCTTTGCCACGCTCTCAATGGTGTATAACAATAGAGTTAAAAGACTTCCTGCACATAACGTAGAAAGTATTTTTTCTTTTAGAATGTGCACATCGCGCTACGATGCCAGGGGTCCCAGGTTCGAATCCTAGGCCTAGGCAGTTTCATCATATCACTCATCCCCATCTTCTCAAATTAATCAAAAGTGGTACAAGAAGCAAAGTCAAATAAAGCAAATCAGTCAATCTTTTAGATTTTTCTAAAGTAAAAGAAATTAAATAAGTATGCAAACACGTATTTGTATGAAATTGGAATTAACAATGCCTCACTTCATGTTTGATTTTAATGATTACAAAAGATGTACTCCCATATCCTGTCAAAAAAGACCTGGTAATACATTATACGCAACAATAACAATTAAGTTGGTAAATACGAATAAATTCAACTTTCCTTGTTTTAAGAAAAAGTAGTCATTTGATAAGAAACCATCATTATAAATCGTGTCTATGCATGAACAAAGATGCATTGCCTAACTATTTCTTAACACACACACACTTCACCTTTTATGCCATCCATGCAAAAACTCATAGAAAGCTAGTTAAAACTCATACAAAGCGAGCTCAGACACATACAAAACGAGTTAAAACTCATACAGGGCGAGTTCGAACTCATACAAAGTGAGTTCCAACTCATAATTGGAAGAGAGTAGAAATTCTCTTAAGAAAACATCACCAAGGGCTATGATAATTCACTGCAGGAGCGCAAAAGGAAATGTACATATTTGAATATAAGACAATTGCGATGAAGCCAAAATCACGGACAATTGCGAGTATTGTGAAGGTGAAGGTCATTTTACAAATTAATGGTAGGACAAGTGCCTAAACTAACCTAGCCAAAGGCGCCACAGAACTAATAATGCTGTAGAAGGTTGGAAGAACAAGATAAATAGGTGGCTTGGAAGATCGCGAACAAAAACTCATGATGTTCTTGCCTGCCTCAAGAGCCAAGCAGAAGATATCAACATCAAGTGCATGCAGATGGAACTTAATCTAGGTTAGACGGTTAGAAAAGGAAGAAGCGTGACATTAAAATCAACGAGGGAGTTGGAAAGTGTATTCGCACATATGAGGAAACGGGTGACTTCAAAAGGTGTCTGTTGGCTCTAGCGCATGTTCAAAACTTGATTGAACAAAATTCCCAGCCAAGTTTGACAAAACACTTCCGTGCTGACAAGAAATAAAAGAATAAAGAAAGGTAATAACAAAAAATCGAGAATGAGGAAATAGTTATGACTGACGATGTGTGGAATACCACTGATTTTAAACACGCCAAAGTGGTTGTAATGCAAGTACGTTTACAAGTACAGCCAATCTCAAGCCTGTAGAAAGTGTGAAGGAATAAGTGTTCTATTCAAATATATAAATATTTCACATAATTATCTTGTAGGAGGTATTGTACGGGGTGTTAAGTCACCCTTCAATTTGATAGAAGATTTAAAATGTCATCCCAATTGTTCACCCGCCCTTCCACTTCTAACTGTGTTCATGCAATTGTCCGGCATCCGTACAATTTAACGTCAATATTACTTTACTGTTATACACTTGAATGAAAGAATCAACACATTTAATCTCTTTCTTATATTTAAAGGAAGGAGGGGAGTGTAGGTTAAAGGTGTCGGACTTAGGATTTTGAACGTTTCATTTTCGAAAATTCAGAACTTAACAAAAGGGGACAGATCTTTTCAAAGCTAGTGTGGGATTAACAGTAACAGACTTAATACAGAATCAGATTCACTGCAGTGACGCATCACTACTTTTATCTGTCCTTTTAGATACGCAATAATAATAGCATTCTGTTTTGTAAATAGTCCTCTTTATATGTTTATGAGTGTCCATTCATCAATTTCATCATATCATCATTCATCCCCATCTTCGCAAATTAGCCAAAAGTGGCACAAAAAGCGAAGTAAAATAAAGCAAATCAATCAATCAATCAATAGTCCTCTTTACGAAGCCACATTTAGGTTTGTTCCATATTTTAAAAGTGTTGCGAAACAACTATAATGCTTAATTCAAGATCGCCAGAAAGAGTCATTTTCTCGCTGTGCTTCGAAAACTAAAAATGCAAACAGAAAGAAAAGTAGTGGTACGTTACCTTTTATTTTCACGTTGCAGAAGCTTTGTCCCTTCTTATCACAAAATCGCCTATAACAACACAGTCTCATTGTGTAAGTTTCTGGAACCTGTTATCTGGTAACAGAGCAAAACACAAGGCCGTTTTGCTCTGCACAGCTGGCTCAAGACATTCCACTCCCTCCCTGGTTGGGACAGTGTTGCCAAACCATACATGTAAGGTAATTTCATTCATATACGGACGTACGGTCAAGATTGATTGATTTGGTTTATATTACTTTGCTTTTGTGCCACTGTAGGCTAATTGCAGAGATTAAGTGATGATATGATGAAATTATACTCACAACCCATGGCTGGATTCGAACCAGGGATCCTCGACGTCGTAGCGCTCCGTGATAGCCACGAAGGTCGGCGTATGTACGGTCCTGGAGAAATTGTAGATAAATGAGTAAAAAAGTGTATAGCGTGAGACCTACATTGAACTGTAACATGAAAATTGATAAAATAAATTCAGCAACGTTGCAATTTCATCACAGAAATTATCGCTTCTAAACATGTAAAAAATTTCGAAATGCTGCAAAGAGCTTTTTAGTTCCACGAGGGACAAATTTAAATCCAAATCTAGCCCTTTTAGTATCATACTGTCAATGCCAGCGTGTTTTTCATTATATCTAACACTGTTCGTTCAGAGGTGAGATATTACGAATTAAGAATCACACCAGTGGCGTATACTGGGTTAAGAACCTGGGCTATTGCACCATATCATGGTGTTCGAATGGACAAACATTTGCTGATGGGGGTGTTTTTTTTTTAAACTCGTTTGGGGTGGCGGGTTGAAGTGATGTGACTCTGTGATTAAAAATGTATACCTCATAAATAAAACATGGAAATATACACTGTCAGTAAGGAAAGGATTTCAAGAGTTCCATTCTTATTTGCATAAATGAGAGGCCCATATTGTGAAATATTATGTAGGCCTATATACGAGAATAAAAATAAAATTCCAACCTACCTATTTTCACGATTTTAGTTCGGGTACTCCTTGTTGGTGCAGTAATAACGTTGTTGCCTTGAAACTAAGGGGTCCCGGGTTCGATGCATGGTGGTTTAGATACCACTTTAACTGTAGGTGCGATCCCCATTAGCTTATCTGTTCATAAAGTGGACATACAAGAAACATCCACAACAATTTGGAGCTTATCGTCATTCGTAAGCCGAAAAGACAGCTTGTTAATTATGTCCCTCATTTCAGTTCACTACACAACACACAGCACATATCATTAACAAAAATACAATCCACTCACTACTGTTTTGACACGCTGTCTCTAAGTAAATTCCACGCACCAAGACCACTCGACGCGATCTAGACTAGAACTGGTCCTTGTCATTTTGGTAATCCATTCCCGCTCAACCAACAATTTTCTACCCCCCACTGTATCTAGTTGTTTGAAGGTCAACGACCTCTTTTTCAACTCCTCTGCAAGCGTTCAATGATGTTCTTCTCCCTGCCACATGACACTTTCCTCTTTGGTCGCGATAATTTGGCTTCAAAATTCCCCATTCCTGGGAAGATTACATGCTGGGAAAAATTGGTTTATAACATTAACCCAGACTGTTGAGGAAGTTCAGAGGTTTTTTCCCCCGCCATATGTAACCCTGTTCTCTCTCCTGTAAAGTTTGACTCCACAATTCTCCGATCCTGGGGAAATTACATGGTGGTAAAAATTGGTTTGCAACATTCATCGGAGCCCTGTCAAGCTTACCCGTCACCCCCGTGGAGTTGCCCGCCAGCTGGACCAGCCGTCTCGCGAATTCAAAGAAAGCGGGCAATGTTTCCAATTTCTAATAAATCAGGTTCATCTTCTGCTATGTCTGTCAGATACATAATTCTGCAAAAAACATTAATAAAGTATAGAGATTGAGAGATTTCTCTTTTGTTTTTCACTGCAGCATTATTTTCATTTCTTGATAAAAATAAAAGTTATACTGTGAAAACATGCCACAAGGCATTTCTAAATACGTATGGATTCAATAAGGTTAAAAAATTAATAATAATAATAAAAGCTGCAATTTTTCACGTCTACGGAGAAAAATTTACGAAGAATTCACGTATAATTCCCGCGGATTGAAGATCAAAAAATAAGAGAAGAATTGTATACATTCAAAAATAAAAAGCCGTTAGCTTGAATCTTAAAATCGTAAATTTGACATGAGAACCCTTCGGATTCCGAATTTACTTTATTCTTTTTCAGGTTATTTATTTATGACTACAATTAATCTTCTAAGGTAAAGAGATAATCATTCCCTCATAGTATACATCAGGAGTTTCTTCAATACTTGCTTGCATTTCATCAATACATTAATCCATGTACATTCCGTGAGCTTATAAATAAATATAGCTACATACGCATCTGCAAATTCCCTTAAATATAAACATTCCAAATAACGGCACTAGTTAACACTAAGTGCAACAATTGTTTAACAACTTCAGTTGCGACAAATGCAGATTTCATTCGTTCTTACTTCCATTTTGCTCCACCACTCCACATCTGTTTATGACACACTTTTCCATTGCTGTTAGTCACACATCACCCCTTTCACAACGCCAATTATTAAGAACTTTATTGATTTTTCCAACACCTACAAATTCGTTTTACGAAATTTCTCTATTATCAGATCACAGACTAGAAGTCGCAATAACATGAGCACAATGAAACGAAAACTATACAAAATATCATTAGCATAAAACATTTAAAACCTAAAGCATTCATGCAATATGTCGTCATGGCTATTACGGCACTCTTGGCTGTAGTCTAGTCAAAAGGCAGGTAAAATTCAGTTAAGCAGAATAATTAGGCATTGTTACAAAATATTCAATACAAATCCTCAATCGAACGAAACCATTTCTAATTAGGCACTTTCTCGTAGATTTCAGCAAATGTTCGGTAGAATTTTCATCAACACATTTTGTGCATAAGGACAGAAGAAGAAAAAACGATAGATTCGTGCGCGACGAAAGCGATAAGTGTAAATATAAAGATGCAAAAACATTATTTACACGATGGTACGCGCAGGACTTTTTCCAGGGGGGTCAGAGTCAAAGAAACTTTTATTATTATTCTTAATGTTATTATTATTATTACTACTACTACTACTTTACAAATCATAAAATTCAAATTGAATTGAAAATATTTTGGTGTTGCACACAAGTTCAGATTCGAATCTACTATTTAGATAGAAAGTGTATTCCCCTTGCTTAAATAAACATATATCACCATGTTGATGAACATTTCTTTATCTTTTTGTACATTTTCACAATGCACAGATATCAATCACAGTCAGAGACCACTTAATCAACCATTCTTCTCGGTGCCTCTGTTCCTTTTTCTTACGTGTCGAAGGGGACTGCAAAATAACAATAATAATAATAATTCAAAATGACGGGGTGTGAAATAATAACGTCAGATTCCGACTCCCGTCGGGAGATGATTATAATGGCATTTCGTAATATCCAACATCCAAGAAACTCCAATGTAACCATACTTCAAAAAATAATAATAATAATAATAACAATAATAATAATAGTTGAAGTCACAGAAAACAATATTTTTTGTTGTAAAATATCGCTATAATTTCACCATTTGAACTAAAATAACTCATTCCAGAATCTCATGGGGGAGGCAAGTGCCCCCTGCCCTTGCTTCACCTGCCTATTTCTTATATTCTATTCGGCTCATACATTATGTGCAAGGGCAAAGCAGAATGGCGAAATATACATATAGAAATATTTACAGACAACGTTGCAAGCTGTATAATCTTTGCAAATGATAGTAACATACTGCTTTTGTAAAGAAGGTAGTTTTCCATACGTCATTGTGCTTATATTTTTTCATGCTCTGCTATTTCATTACAAAAATGTTGAAAAATGTGAGATAAGCTGCGAAGTAACAACGCTTTTGAGGATTACAAACAGATAAATTTCAGAATAGTGAGAACAAAATGTTTGAACGTTGCCAACATGCTATGCCACCACCTTCATAGCTTTGCCCTTGCACACTTTTAAATTCAGCAACATGATACAAGTGCATTTCGTGTCTCGCATTCAACAGGTTGCTCTTACTGTAAGCAACAGTACAGTTCATGTTCGAATAAGACAGCTTGTTCTAACGAAGCTAAAGACATGTTTGGACAAGTTTTGTGAAAGAATTACATCAACATAATTTGTCTTGTAACTTTATAATCTCCTCCCGCTCCCCAAAACAAGTATTCAGAAAATATATACTGTGTGGAACACGTACATACATGTTTAGTATCAACAGCGCAGTCTACAGTTTACAGCAATAATGAAAATGTACTCTCGACATAATAGCGAAGCCCTTGAAAACGTCCTTTTCCATATCAACACACTTACCGTGTTTTCGTATATGTTAAATCTTCTATTTATACCTAGGCTCTAATTATATGGTTCAGAAAATAGACACTGTGTCAAATAACCATATGTATACTTTGTGTATGATTAACAGCGTCAACTTGAACGATTTCAAGCGAAGTTTGCCATCGCACAGCAAGCCGTACCGAATCAAGCTAAAAATAAACTAGGGTAATGGAATTGTGGGTAATTGAGTTGGTGGAAACGTCACAAGTACAAATGTCAGTGTTGAACAGTAAGAACAGTAATAATTTGAAACATTTTAAAACATGTGAAAATTGTTATTAAGTTTAAAACAATCTCTTTTCAGGAATTTTATGTATTATGTGAGTAATATTTTGGGGCCAAACGTATTTTTAGCACAAGAGAGAAGTAATTATTTGAGCTTGCATTAAAACAGAGCCATGACATATGATACTCACTAAAACTACACAAGTGAAACCGGTTTTAGAACTGCAGTAAGCTATTTGAAAGCAGAGGTTCCTCATACAGTATGTAACATTCTTATTCGTACACATGGATTTTCAAAGAAAATGCTTTAATATCTGAAAGGAAATACACTCTTTTGAAATTGTTTCTTTACAATTCAATAACTAATATCATTAGGAACATGAAATCTTACCCAAATTCTGTATAACCAATCACAATAATAAATTAAATGAAACTGACTGACAGTTCTAATATTTTGATGCGTATCCTTTGGCTTTAATTACTGCTTGACACCTGTTCTTCATAGAATTAACCAGTTTCCGACATGTTTCAGAGCTTATTTTATTCCACTCGGCTTGCACAACAGTTTTCAACTCTTGTTTGGACTTGACGCCTGCTTTATGGACTCGTCTCTTCAAAACTGCCCATAAATGCTGAATGGGATTTAAGTCTGCATTTTGAGCTGGTGTTTGTAGTAGTTTGGGCACATTCCATATGAGCCAATTCATGTTAACTCGAACCTTATGCTTACTTTCATTGCCTTGTTGGAATATGTAGAAATGCGGCATGTCCATTTTTTGGGCACTCTGCTTTACATTGTTCTTCAATATGTCCAAATAGACATATGCATCCATGGTACCATCAATAAACTGGATGGTACCAACACCTTTGGACGACATACAGCCCCAAATCATTAAAGACCGATCGACCCACCACCGTGTTTAACTGTTGGAACTGTGTAAATGTGATCATTGTCTTTATTTGATTTTCTTCAGATCCTATTTATCCCATCTGACCCGTATATACAGGGTGACTGGTAATTAGATGTATTCCCTGAAAGGGGTTAAAGTAGAGACAATTTGCAATAAATTTGACCATATGATACCCCGTCCGAAAATTAGTAGTTTTCGAGATAATCGAATTTCAATTGTTTTTTTTAAAAAGTGACAATTTTCAACATAAAAAGATGAATTGAGAAAAAACTGCTCATTGTATGGAACTTATTTCAGCGTTTTCTGATAGCTAACAAATAAGTGGTTCGTTGAAAAAAAAACGTTTTTCCCAAATAACAATCACATGTAAGTAACGGGTGGGTCTAAACTTACAAGTGATGATAAAAAAATGCACTCTTAGTTTACTTGGCAACGTATTAATAACAAAAATGGTATGACACGAAGCGTACAAATTACTTAAATTACTTCCTTGTGACATCTGCTATCCAACAAGGTACAAATGTTGCTAACATTGACATTTGTGTGCAAGAAATAATACTTCATTCATTTTCATGTGAATGGAATCAATGAACAATACAATTAAAGAACATTACACGTCTTGATCAAAGTGGGCACCTCCGTTACCAATGCAGGCACGCAGGTTTTTTCGGACATTTGGTCTCTTAACTCGTGATGTGATGGTGTCCTTGATGTGTTGACCAGCTGTTAAGATCCTCTCCCTGAGCTCTTCTTACGAGTTTACCGGTGTCTTGTAAACTAATTCTTTCATGTGGCTCCAAATGTAAAAGTCGCAAGGCTTAAAATCGGGTAATCGAGCCGGCCAGGGAATCGGGCCGCCTCGGCCAATCCATTTATTTGGGTAATTTTCATCCAGCCACTGTCGCACGCCCAGGCAGAAGTATGGATGGGCGTCATCAACAATCATTTGATCGAGCCATTTTTCCTCACCCAAATCTTAAATGGCATCACTTATGAACATTTTTTGAGGAACGGGATGGCAATATTGATGGAGGATGTGCCTCTAACTACAAGACGTGACATGATTTATCAGCATGATGACTGCCCAGCTCGATCCCTCGATCGATTTGACGCCTTGCGACTTTCACATTTGGAGCCACATGACAAGACACCGGTAAACTCGCAAGAAGAGCTCAGGGAGAGGATCTTAACAGCTGGTCAACACATCAAGGACACCATCACATCACGAGTTAAGAGACAAAATGTCCGAAAAAACCTGCGTGCCTTCATTGGTAACGGAGGTGCCCACTTTGATCAAGACGTGTAATGTTCTTTAATTGTATTGTTCATTGATTCCATTCACATGAAGATGAATGAAGTATTATTTGTTGTACACAAATGTCAACGTTAGCAACATTTGTACCTTGTTGGATAACAAATGACACAAGGAAGTAATTTAAGTAATTTGTACGCTTCGTGTCATACCATTTTTGTTATTAATACGTTGCCAAGTAAACTAAGAGTGCATTTTTTTATCATCACTTGTAAGTTTAGACCCACCCGTTACTTACATGTGATTGTTATTTGGGAAAAACTTTTTATTCAATGAACCACTTATTTGTTAGCTATCAGAAAACGCTGAAATAAGTTCCATACAATGAGCAGTTCTTTGTCAATTCGCATTTTTATGTTGAAAATTGTCATTTTTTAAAAAAACAATTGAAATTCGATTATCTCGAAAACTACTAATTTTCGGACGGGGTATCATATGGTCAAATTTATTGCAAATTGTCTCTACTTTAACTCCTTTCAGGGAATACATCTAATTACCAGTCACCCTGTATTAATCTTGGACTCGTCTGACCATATGACACTATCCCAAAATTCCTGGTCCTTGTGGATGTGCTCTTTCGCGAAAGAAAGAGTTAGGTGGTAGAGCAGCCCAAGGCTGAATCTCGCTCTGTAGTAAATAAAAAGGCTTTTCAATTCAATTCAATTCAATTCCTTCAATTCACCTTATTTACATACGGCCTCTTTCGTGATATTCTGCCATGATATCCATGCTTCCACAAGGTACGTTGGACAGTTTGATCTGACATCATCTTGCCAGGAACATTTTCTAATAACGGTCGTAACTGGGGAACACTTCGGGGGTTTTCTCGCACTCTTTTTAAAATAAAGCGTTCATCACGTTTATTCAACCGTCTCTCTTTTGGTTTTCTCGGCACATTCTATGTTGAACCTTCCTCTCTAAATTTGTTTACTATGTATTGAACTCTGGAGTGTGATTTATTGACTGTTTGTCCAATTTTTCTTAACGAATAACCTCTAAGGGCCAAATTTATAATAAATAACATCCTTCAGATTGGAACTAAGTTCCTTCACCTTGTCCATTTCAAATACGCTGATAGATAGACGATAGGCCTACAACAATACGTACGCCAGAATTCCGCTTGACGGGGAGCGCGCCTGGATGTTCAAACTTGTTAAGAAAGAAGTTGCAAACTGCACGAAATCGCCCGAATAGCGGTGGCGCTGTATGCGTGTTGCATGAAACAACGTGTTTTTCTCTTCTCACACAAATTATATGCTATGTTTATACACTTTGAACATACATTTTTATTGACATTTGTTGGTGAAACCTTCATTAACATTAATTTCCAGGTACATATGAAAATGATTATATTTACTAGTAGATATGACATTTTTTCCTCGGAAATTCTATGTGTACGAATAACAATGTTACATGCTGTATAAACAGTACTAATATAAGTGTATGTTTTATGAAGTATTGTTTAGGCTGATATTTCATCACAGAATTTGCCGGAAAGTGCGGGAACTCGCAGAATTGCCCGAGGCCCCACTCCAGATAAAATGATTCTTTGTTTGCGGTTTATTTCGAGTTTATAGGACACTGTAGCTTCCAATTAAGCAATTAATCTGATTTCCATCACTTCATTGTTTGTCCACAAGTACTAAAATCATATTATAAAAAAGAATTACATAAAATTTTGTTCAAGTACTCTTATTAATAATAGTTCCTGTGCACTGTGCGCTTAATTATAAGCCCACCTGCGTGGCGGAGTGGTTAGCACTGCGCGCAACGACGCCAGGGTCCCCAGGTTTGAATCATAGTTTAGGGATAGGTGTTCCTTGTGATTGTCCCTTCATCAATTTCATCATATCATCACCTATACTCATCGTCGAGATTAGACAAAGTGGCAGAGACACTAATTAACAAAAGATAAGTTAATTATAGAAGAAACTCATGTAGTGAAACTATTATTGTATCTTAAAAAATGTAAATGCACTACAACGTCAAGCTTCAATGAAAAGTAAACAAAATATTTTTTATACAGAATGTTATTGGATACTATTAGAAATTGCCACTTAGATAAGTAAAATAATAGCTTGACACTGAACGCATCCAGTTTGTAATTAAATATGGTGAGCGTCGCACCAGTGCTGCATCGGAATTGAAGAGAAAGTATAATTTTGAAACTTTATTGCTTTTAATCTTTAACTTGCGTGTGTGTGTGTGTGTGTGTGTGTGTGTGTATATATATATATATATATATATATATATATATATATATATATATATATATATATGTATGTATATGTATGTATGCATGTATGTAAAGTACCTGTTTACTAATTGAAATAATGTTTACGTTCTGATTAGGACAACTGTACTTCAGACCAAGGGACCGAAATAAATCTCCGATTTTTTTCAGACATCTTAAAAACTTTGGTTATAAGCCCCGCGTATATTGGATGCCCGAGGCCTCCACCCACCTGCTGACAATGCAAGTGTACTGCTAGTCGTGTGCCAACACAAGTACTGCTGCTTAGGTCAATGTTGCTCAACCGCCGGTCCGAGGCCCGGTACCGGGTTCTGGCATCAATATCGTGTTGCGAAAGGTTCTCCTGAAATTTGCGACTTGCAGTCCGAGCTAACAGGGAATGCTTTTGTAACAATGGCGGTGATGGATCCAACGCGGTTCGCGTAGCTTACCACCTCCAAATTTTAGAGTTTGATGGACGGTTAATTTAGTTTGCACAGCATTGTTCATTAACAAACATATTAAAGTGGAAATATTTGAATTAATTGGAATTTTCCGGTGTCCGAAATGAACACATCTAAAAAAATCAACACTTGCCAAATTTATTGAATGATATTGGATCCGATCGTTGTCAACTAATTTTAACGATATTTTACATTTGTCAGCAAGCCTAGACATAATGGAAATAATGCTATCTATGGTTATGCCATAATTTATATATTAATATTAAATTTCAAAAGTACTTATTAATTATTAAAAAATTAGAAAGCTACGTGCGAGTAAAATTATTGGGATCGGGGCATTGACTTTTAGAAAACGAAATTACCGGGCCGCGAAGATTGTGAACCGCTGGCTTAGGTCAAATAACTTGTGATAAGTTGATTCGGAAGTAAGTATAGCGATTCGCAATTGCAACAAACATTTCTACCTAGACTTCAGCCATCCGCACATGATTAAATAGTCATTGAAACCGAGCATTCAAGACTCAACAACATCGACAATTGAAATCCGTTGAACAATGTTTGTATTGAAAATACTGAAAGTTCTGGAATTGTACCGGTACACAACCAAAAAAGTTGACAACAGTTTCATATTTTACCAAAAGGTGGCAGTATGTACGGCAAGAAAAAGAAGTTCCCTGTTTCTTTGATTTTGAGACACCATCAAATGTAAAGCTCAACCGAAATAATGCTTCTGCTTTGAGAAAAAAGATACTTCAAATTTAAGCCGCACAGATGTTCATATCGTTACCTTATTATAATAACACCTTGTATTATTACATTTACATTGTTATTAAGTTTGCTGTTAACAGTACTACCATAAGACAATTTCGTTGATTGTGATTCTTTAGAATAAAGTGTTATACCTTAAAAGTCAGTATGGAAGTAAATGGAGTACTTCCCTCTCTCTAATACTTGTACATGAGTTTTGCCAATAGCCCTGTCCTTCTCTATCACCGATCCGTTGCGAGATGTTACAAAATTTACAAAATGTAAAAGTCAAAAAATTCAAACAGTGAAATCATTATCCTGTTGAGTTTTTTATGCTCTATATACTGACGGCATTATATATATAACCTGTCATAAATTCATGTGATCTGAATTTTTCATAAGTATGCAATTTCGCAAAACGCTTAATTTTTTCTAGTAAATACTTCAAAAGCCATAAATATCAAACCACTTGAACAACTTCGCCACTTTTTTTTCTACGCGATGTATGATGTTTGTAGAGTGAATTAATTTGCTTACGAGGAGAGTTATACATATATACATTGGATATTTTGTATAAATCATCAGACCGTAACAAGAAAAAGTTGGTTAGCGAGAAACTTTTCGGTTTGTCGCGATACACATGCAGACCAAGCGAGAAGGGTGTTGACCATTGTTTGAAGTTATTTTTAGAATGCATTGTTACTCCACAGCACCGTTATTTATTCCGCAATCGTAGTTTGTTTATGCGGGCTGTCTCGCGTATCAAATTCATTGCGCGCCACCAAGGTTACAATTCAGTTGCAGGCAGGTGCCCCGGTTCGTAGGAAGTGCAGTGTGCTTTATTTTCCGTAAAATATGTATCTTTATGTTTGTTTTGCATTTATTTAATTCTGTTTATGTAAAGGGTACAACATTCAACGAAAAAAGTAACAATAGTTGCGTGTATTACACATATACTGCAAATGTAAAATGATAAATAGTTACGTCGAAATATAAACATTTACATGCAAATCTTGAGTGACTATCGTTTTTTTTTTCAAAATACATCAAATACATAGATTTTGATGATTTCCTATACGATATTAAGGAAGTAAATTTGTCGCAATCATTAGCGATTAACAGCGACTCCATGCGACTCCGTTTGTTGATCTGGCAACACCGCGCTCCATTTAACCCATACTGACTTTTAAGGTTGAGACGCTCTATAGCGCTTCGCGATTTATGTAAAACATCCAGGTACAAATTTCATCATTGAAATTGGAAAATATTATATTCCATGGTACACTAATGCCTTGGTATATTTATGCATATAATTAAAACCAAGATGCTATCGAATCCAAGCCACATCAACATCCAAAACCGTAAAATAGTTTCGCTTTACATTAGGAGAAATACGGTATTACATTAGCTGCAACAAAGGTAATAAAATCCGCAGGAAGTCGTATACCCGAAACGTGAAAGAAGTGTGATGTTCGATTTGGACAATATAAATATAATCTAATACGTAGTGGCGGCGATTAGAGGGGGCGAGGGGGCAACTGACCCCCCCCCCACACACACACACTTTACGCTATATTTGCTAAAACCTATATACAAAGGCAAGTAAGCTGTTTTGGAAACTTGTCCTCCCTGCTTTCGGTACCAAATCGCCGCTATTGCACGCCAAAGAAATTGTGTGATCAAAAAGACATAAAATAATTTGACAAAATTCCATTTCGACAAATGTATAGGTGGTTGCTTTTCATTTTGTTTAGTAAACAACATTTAAGAAAACAAAAAAAAAATTCTTTTACGATTGGTTATCGCATATAAATTATTATGACCACTAAAGTTAGTAGAAATATACATAATTCTTTGTTGTACAATTGCGATTAAGTTAATACAGGTAACCACCGCTTCTCCTCTCCTTTCTCTCGAGTCACAACCAGGGTTGTTAAAGGTCTAGGAATTTGAAATAAATTCAATTCCGGTCCAGGAGAGAAAATCAGCAAGCGTAAATGGGTTCTGGACCGTAAAGAACCTTTTTATCTGTAAAGTAGCATATTTCAATTCGGCCCAGGAACCTTTTTTAGACTGAATTTAAATTCGGTCCAGGAACCTTTTTTCAATTAAACAATATGTAACTTGGACCGAATTTACATTGTGCGAGAAAAACGGTTCCGGTCCTGCAACCCCTCGGTATCTTGCACAAACTTGGTTCTGCTGATTATGCTACGAGTTCGTACGTACATGTGAGAAAGTAGTGCTATTTCCAGATGGTACAATATTGTCTTCGATTGTACTCGATGTTCCCAACATTCCCTACTATGCAATTATTACACCTCTGCAAATGTAATGCAAGCGTCCTTATTTTTCTACTCGTTGCTTTCAAGTCGGTTCATGAGCATGGCGGCGACTTGTGCTGACGTCACCTGAAACCCGCCTATGAAGAAACTTATTGCTAGGAAAACAATTCTGTCTGTTGTTTTCATTTCGCACAATGTGCATGGATGGGATATGGAAATTTGATGTTTATTCCACGGCCATCATTTTGATATACATTGCATGATCATTGGGCTGACCATTACTGAGATTGAAGCATTGTAATTACGCATTAATTGTGGCTGTTCTATAGATGATAGCAATATTGTATATGGCTGAGATATTTCCACACCAACAAGCTTCAATCACCAAAAAAATAATATTTTTACAACAGGTTTACAAGAAGCTACACACAATTGAATTCGACTTGTGCAAAAACATAAGAAAAACACTGCACTTCCACGAACATTTTTGACAGAATAGAGAACAGACAGAGTTAAAATCACTTTGTCTCGATTTTGTCCAAAACAGATATATCTTCTTTCCAATGAGGTAGGTATAATTGACTTTTTTCTCTCCCATGGAGTACAATTTTACAAGCACGTAAACGTAGGGCTCAGTATTGTTGATGCGAAATGTGGCTTATTTGCACATGTTGCTATTATACCATACTGTGTTGGGTGTACAACTTAAAGGAAAGCTTGTAGCATGTTCCAAGGAAATGTGTCAAATGAATGTACTTTCAGGCAGGTAACATGTACTGAAGTTTCTTTTTCTTCTTCCCGAATATCAAAAAGTTTTGACTGCAAAAAGGTACAAAGTTTTTTGTAATTATCTTAATGAAAAATCTTTTGTAATACTCCAATTAATACCACGTCAACGCTGTCGGACTCTATTATCAAAAATAACAAATTGTTGCATTAAGTAGCAAAAGATAGTAAGTGCAATGTGAGACACAGCTTAATACAATGACACACAAGCTGTCGCATTAGTACAACCTACAGTAAAGTTTTGTCAACATGGATGTTTGCTAAAATATATTATCTTAACAGATCGCTGTATGATGCACAAGCTTCGTTCTTATTGATCCGATAGTTAACGCTTCACTAAAAGTTTAGCAGCCTGTTAAGCTATTCTTGTTTGCTCAAGCGTTTTTATAGGCTCGTTAACTAATGACGTTAGATTCGTTGTGCTTTTTTTACTTATTATTCTCAAAATTTATATACATTGTTTGTTTGAATTGTTAAGTCAGTGTCGGCAATTAGGGGGCAGTTGCCCACTCACTTTTTGTCACTTTTGCCCCTGCATTATGCTAAATCTTATCTAAGAATGGAAGGTAAAGTGTCCTTGCCTCCCCCCCCCCCCCAGTTTTGGTACCTTGCCCCCCGTAGTTTTGGAAACAAATCGCCGCCACTGAGTCCACTTTATTAACAGATAGACTAATCCGGACTTGACCTACAGTTTAAATTAGAATTCGAACCAATGTGCAATGTGCATCGAACCTGAGACCCCTTGATTACAAGGCGACGATGTTGTCATTACATCACGAGCGTGTTCAGCTATTCCTAAATACAAAGAAATAATTGAGAATTTCAGAACAAGCTGATCCACTGGGGTCAGGGACTCTTCTTGGTTGTAAGAATCCCTTTAGTTTCAATGGAATTATTACAACCCAGATATGCCCGTGGCTGTACAAACAGGCTAATCGGCTAAAATTAAGGTACTGGTACATTACATATTGCGAAAGCATGCATTATTGGCATAACACTTAAAATTAATAACATTTGAATAATATATAGTGCATTATTGAAAAAATTGAAAAGTACATAGCTACATCAGAGATTTCATCGTTGGTAGGTTTTCTTTTTGTATGATACAATTTCGGGTTAGTATGAATTATATGAAATACGAAACAGGAAATCATATTGTTACTCCAGAAATAAATCTACTATATTTCAATTTTCACCACTGTGTTTCGCAAGTGAATACCACACAATAGTACTGGTACTACTTTACAATAGGGGTGACACCTATAAATATTCATTTCGCACTTTTTTACATTGTTAACGTACTATTCTGGAATGCGAAACATTTCTTTAGGGGAAATAATGAATTTCTAACGAAAATAATGTCTATTTCTTACAATTACGAGTACTTACTGTTACTCGTTATTTCGATTCTGTAACACACATTATGGCAATAGCGTACTGGTTCATCGCGCGTTGTGAGAGTGTGTTGTCGATTTATGCAGTGTTGCAACCTTGTTCACCCTAAATACTTACTTTCGTGCCCGGATTTGAAATTATGCTAATACCTCGCAAACCATTGACGTTAGCATCACAAACCATTGACGTTAGCCCCACAAACCATTCACGTTAGCCCCACAAAAAAATTTCCGTATGGTTAGGTTAGGTTAGGTTACATAAGCATAGTTAAAAAAAATAGTTAAAAAAAAATAAAAACCTTAAAAATACTCGACACGTCATGTTATAGTGAAAACACGGCGAGTTTGAAACACTGACTACTGGGTTTATGTCATCTAACACACGGAACATTGTGCTCTCGTGCAGAAAGCAAATGGCGGCAGCAGAAACAGCGTGTCGGGCAGAGATTTTCGCAGAAAAGAAAATGCATTCCCATTAAAATGGATGAAAACCACAATCACGAACTTCCACAACTCTACAGAAAATGATTTGCGTAAGTATTTTCTCATGTAAAAAGTAAGAAATCCGTCACTCCTATATGAAAGTGTTACCATAGTACTACCATGTACTGCGATATGCAACTATTCAAATCGGTTTTGGATAAAGTTTGAACACACACGCAATTCCACCATGTTATTTCAAGCAGAGGATGATGTTGATCATTCTAATGAAGCCAATAAGTGCTTTAAGATTTAACAACGGCATTAAATATATATTAGCCTTAACGAAGGCTAATTTAGCGTTAATCTGATTAAACGTTTCTTAAAAATGTGAACAAGCTTTGGCAAACGGGTCATACAAATGTCTACATAGTTGTGCAAACACTCACCTTGCAGCTAAGCTAAGCTTCGAGAACAACAAGGTCGAATTCGCTGTTAAAGCAACGATTTCATGCAAATTTCCGTGTTTCATCTAAAAAGGGTAACGGTTCCGATTGTTTTATGATTTCTCCTAGCACAAAGACTAATTATCGTAGAATTTTGGAAATCATTGTCACACCAAATTTGAACCTTCCTTAAAGTAATGAGCGCTGTTTGGACTCGAAAAAAATTATTTATGTTGAAAAAAAAACTTGAAAATTACCTTACGCACTTCTCATGGACAAGATATTCTCCGTCGACAAGCAACAGTAAATATCGTAGAAGCATGGGAATGAATGTAGAAGTAAATCGGAACCAAAATAGAATGCATTTAGGGACTTTATTTTAATGCTAAGGGAACCAAACCTAACCTAACCAAGAAAGCATATATTGAACAAAACCTTAAGTAATCGCTAAAACTCCGCAGTATGTGTTAACAGCCATAAATCGAAATCGATCCATGTAAAAATTGCATTTGTAGCATGATGAAATCGCAATAAAACAAAAGGAACGTGGGCCCTAAAAAGTAATACACTATTGTCATTTCCGAACTGCACTACTAACACTAAAGGTGTTGATATAATGCACTATAACAAGTAAACAATAGAAATATCACAATAACAAACGATTACATTTATTCACGTCCCGGACGAAGGAAACCGCTAGAACAACCCGCAGGGGGCACTGCAATCATTAACAGGTAAAAACCGGTTTCGATAGAGTACAGCATTTCGAAGAACATGCAGCTTAGCACTACTTCTTCCGTACCAATGATTACGTCGTACTGGAAGTTATTTTTATCTGATAACTACAAATACAGATTTAGACAAGAATAAGAATGAAATGTTTGCCATAGTAGATTCCTCGTCTTTATGTAAAAGAAGATGCAATATTAAAACATGGTAACCTCAAGTATTCGCCTTTTTCGATAGGATGTATGTTATTATTCTTGCATGTATCAAAGTTGGCTGGCTGTAACGTCAGTGATTCCAACATAGCTGATGGAGAAAGAAAATTGGTAGCATCGGTGTTGTACTTTAGGGGTATTATGAAGAAAACATTATGGGTTGCTTTTACAACGTTGAAAAGAATGCAGACAGCGAAAACTACGAGAGAAACTAAATTTTCAGTAGTTTTATTGTATCATTTGTACTAGAATAAAGCTTCTAAAAATACCGGGTGTTCCGTTCAAATCTCCCTAATTTCAATTAATCGTAGAAAAGAAAGTATGAATGATAGAGCAATAAAAATTTCAGAGAATTGAAGAAGAACTCAAAAATTTTATTTTCCACACACTAATACACCTCCACACGTGGCCCATTGGTAGCACCACGAGCGTATATTCTAGGCTATCTGCGAAGCCCGAAGTCTAGAGAATAAAATACAAGAGAAAAATCGATCAGAAATTATAAATAGAATTATTCATATCAGTGAGATGATGATGGCGATTCTGCAGTTGGCAACCTGATTTATTGTGAGTTGGTAACCTGATTTCCTATGAGTTGGTAACCCGATTTCCTATCAGTTGGCAACCTGATTTCTTATGAGTTGGCAACCTGATTTCTTATGAGTTGGCAACCTGATATCCTATGAGTTGGCAACCTGATATCCTATGAGTTGGAAACCTGATATCCTATGAGTTGGCAACGTGATTTCTCATGAGTTGGCAACCTGATTTCTTAGGAGTTGGCAACTTGAATTCTTAGGTGTTGGTAAACTTATTTCTATTCATAGCCTAGGACCTTGTGACATAGTGAGATAGCCCACACCTTTGATTCAGTATACACCACTGGGTAGCACGAACAATATCCAGTCAGTATTCAACTTCTTGCCATGTTCTCTCCAACATGTCCCCTGTTACTATTGCAATCGTATTACGCATCGGGGTTCGTAACTCTGGGATGTTATTCACTGGAATCGCAAACACACGAATTGCCTAGATGCCTGGCGGATGGATTTACTCGGGCTTCTCTGAAACCCCGCTCGAATTTCTTCCACCTTTTTCTCCGACACACGACGCCGAGCTCCACCAGATTGTTTTAGCACACTGCCGGTTGTTAGAAACTTACTAAACCGCAGCCTAATTGATTTAGAATCAGGTGCGACTCCTCCTTATACTCGTATGAAATTTCGTTGCGTTGCAATCACAGATTTTGTCTCTGCATACCACACTACTGCCTGCGCGCCTTGGTGAACAGTCACCATTTTTATTTATGCGACCGTGGCGCTGCGTAGTGAGCAAACGGACAACTTCAAGCCATGAAAACAAGACTTGAAGGTCTGGCCTTTCATTTGGTGTTACAGTTATTTCAAAATTCATCGTACTTCGTTCACAGTAATTAATTGAAATTAGGGAGATTTGAACGGAACACTCTGTATATCGCGGAAGTTGATGGGTCTGTCTAGAGGCATATCCAGCTCCTAACAGTCACGAAAATTGATTGCTAAGAGGTGCATGCCTGGTCATCTTAACCTAACTGCGTATCAGGGTGAGAAATCCTGGGGGCACAGGGGGATTTCCCCCCACCAACAAGATTGGCCTCAAAAATCCCTCCCACGAAATTTATTGGGGGGGAGAGTTTTGTTATAACATCGAAAGACGAGCCAATAAATTTGACATCAAATATTCTTTACTAAGATTTGATTTGATTTGATTTAGTTTATTTGTGCCTCTTGGCTAATTTGCGAAGATGGGGATGAGTGATGAAATGATGAAATTGATGAATGGACATTCACAAACAACCAAGCCCGACCGGGATTCGAACCCGGGACCCTTGGCGTCGCAGCGCGATGTGCTAACCACTCGGCCACAGGGTCGGACTCTTTACTAAGAATAATATCGAAATCACACACAATGTAGTGTGGCTGAGTGTGTTGAATGTGATCTCTCTCTCTTTCCATCAAAAGATCATTTACAGATCTACAAGAATAACAATATAAGCGCAATAAAATGAAATCTAGATCATTTTTATTAATTAAACAATAACTAATACACAATAAAACTATTTCAACTATTTTGTAATTTATTTACATCTTTAACCAGTTGGTAAAGAAATAAGCTTGCTTTACATACTATATCTGATACAAATAAAAGTAACAAATTAATTCCCTTGTATGAATTTAATGATAATTTATTTTTCACTATTTACTAATTTACTTTCATATGTAATAACATTATACGTATTTATATCATATATACACGTACGTGTGTGTGTGTGTGTGTGTGTGTGTGTAGATTAAGGTATCCCCCACAAGTATTCAATGATTTCGCATCCAGCGTATGCAATCTTTGCAATTACAATTACAATAGGATACCTGTCCTGCCACACATGGGGTGCACACCAAATGCATTTAAGGTCCGTGTGAAATGGCAAGTATTCATTTTTCAAATGGTTATAGTATCATGTATTTCTATTCACTATTGGTGAAAATATGGCCTTACAAAATCGACCAGTAATTTCTGATCACCCTGTATATTATTGATAACTCAAACAGATCATCCACGAGTATTAATTCACCCTAGAAACCAAACTGGATTTCCCTCGTGTCAGTGAGACATGATAGCGACTGTACTACTTAAAAACTAATGTTTAAAAAGACGAAATTGAATCCAGTACTAAGATTGAAACCTAGTCTTGATTGGTGCGTATACTACTAAGGGGGACTTTACAATAATAGCAAGGCTGAGCCCATGTCGATGTATCGGTATCGGAAAGTATAGGTTGTAATTTATTTACCGATACCAGCCGATCAGTGGCGTATTCTGAGTCCAATATCTGGACTATCTCACTGTGTCACGCGGTCCTGGGCTATGAATAGAAATAACTTTACTAACTCCTAAGGAATCAGGTTGCCAACTCATAAGAAATCAGGTTGCCAACCCATAATAAATCAGGTTGCCAACTCATAAGAAATCAGGTTGCCAACTCATAGGAAATCAGGTTGCCAACTCATACGAAATCAGGTTGCCAACTCCACAATCAGCATCATCTCCTCACTGATATGAATAATAATATTTACAATTTCTGATTGATTTTTCTCCTCAATTTTATTCTCTAGACTTCAGGCTTCGCAGATACGCTCCTGCAGCCAATACGTTCCTGGCATTTTGGTCATTTACGGGCTCCGTAAAAATTCCGGGCGACACATTCGCGGATTTTAATTATCCTGGAAATTATGCAAAAGCAGAAGTTTTTTTTTTTTAATTTGCCTAATTTTTGTGTTAGAAAACGGAATTTTGTTCTAACATAACACGTTATTTAATATTCTGATGGAATTCTTTAATAGTTCCGCACCGTGGCCGTCTAAGGCGTCATCTTTGGGCTCCGGCTACGAGACGCGCTTTGCTTCAAGTCTTCTGGGGGAAGCGTAACAACATTTCTTCTGAGATATCGGCCTTTGTATGGGACCGGTGGCCACACACCATCGAGAGGAAATTGGGGTGGCACGAATGAGTAGCGCAATCGGGTCAGGGAAACCGACAACAACGACTGGAGGTTCGTCGTGCTGACCACACGTCAATCTCTCACCCAAGCAGGTGGGAGTGAGGCTGGCAGTCGGTAAATAGGCTATGGCGCTTACGGCCTGTTGCGCCTCTTGTTGTTATTATTATGAGGGAACCGATTTATATGTAGTAGAAATGTGCTAAATATATAAATACATATTTGGTTATTTTCACCATCATATGAAGTTAAATATGGGCTTAAAGTTGTAAAAATTCACCTTGCTAATACTATAAGCCACTACACGAGCTGCAGTAAATGCAGGCAGCTTACATTGACTAAAACAACACAAAATCTGTTTGCATTTTCTGTTTCCAAAACAATGATTATCAAAATTTGTTCCAAGTGTTCGTATATAATTGAGGACTAAAAGTGGTAAACATTGTAAGTGCCAAAAACAAAAGAGTTGGGAAATCGCATCGTTCAGCACATCAGCCGGTAAGAACGTGCACACTAGTGACCTCTTTACACGCCCTTTGAACTACTTAGAGGGCCACCAGCCACTTTTCACGTTTAGCACATTATAAAGCATGGCACATTTCACAGTTTAACGTGGAAAACGGTGTTTGAATTATTGTGGCACTTACAGCGTTTACCAATTTTAGTCTTCAATTTCCTTCTGATATCTCTTAAAACAGATTTATATTGACTAAAACTGCGTTCAATATCGCAAGAAGTAATGGGAGTGTAGCTAATTCAAATTTTTCAGTTATTCGCAAGAAATTCATCCAACTCTTTCGGTCACACGGGGACATGTAGTTATTGCGCGAATATACGTGTTGAGAAATGTTCTGAAATATGGAAATAATATGTTAAAAAAATAAAATATGTAAAATATGAGCCAAAACCTGTAAAAATATGGAAAATGAAAACTACATTTTTCGAGTCTACATGCCATGATGTACAAAGATCATACGAAATATAGTAACTGCATTTTGAAACAAAAATCTTGGTAAATTGATTCATGTAATCAATATTTATTTCAATTTCCAAGCACCGGTATCGGTATTAGTGAGAGTATTGCCATTGGTATCGACTCAGCCCTAATAGGCTTGAGACATTTTACTGAGAATTGTCGAAACTGCATCTAGTTTACATAGGGAGAAAAGTAAGCCGAAACTTCATGCTGGCAAATAGATTACAAAAGAATTAGAGAGAGCAGAAGAAATACCCTGAATTTAGCGAAACACAACAAGGGTTGGCAACACTTTCCGAGCAAGTTGGCAAAACTCAGCGCCTACATTGTGTATAAAGGTTACGTCCTGAGCAAACAAAGGCCTGGAGCCTCAAATGTTTGGAGTGTTTAACAATCGTTTTCCCTGACAAGTGATGTTGACTCCCTGCTCGCAAAGTTGCCTTCTTCAAACATAAGCCGCCTCCTTCGTTTCCTAACAGCGCTGTTTAATTGAAAAGACGCCCGTCTACATTATGGCTAATATCTCGTTAACTTTCTTCCCATCCGATGCGGGCGGCACGATCAGTGTTTGATTAAACGTCTTGGAAGGTAAGGACAGACTGGGATTAGCTTGAGGCTGGGGATTAATTGTAGGTGGAAGCGAGGACCTGGTATCACTGTTCACGTGTTGATAAACGCGCGCCATCTTGTGAGTTTCATGGCGATTCGTGCAAGAGCAGCTAGAGACAGCTTTAACCGGTTGGAGTTACATCAGTGCAATTTTTGTAACGCCACATACTTACGGACTGATTGATTCAGTGGCGAAGCGTGACATTTTTACGTAGTCATCGCAAGATTTGCCAAACGTCAGGGTCGATTTTCAACAGAGAGGGGGCACAATATTTATCTGCGATAAACGCCAAGGTCACTGCCAATTCAATGTAAAAGACCTTACGACTACAAAAGACAAATAATTCTATCCCATACGACTAGAATTATTAAATATGGTGGAAACTGAAATGCAAACACCTCAATTGTCGCGTTTAAAGGTAAGAAGAACCTTTATGGATCGCCGCCAATTGTTTTGATAATGAAAAGCGGATTCATATCGTTCAATGTGTGCTTTTCCTCTTAATAAGTGAAAGTAGCAGACATTCGAGTGGTGTGCCCAGGATTTTCGAATAGGGGTGCGGGGGGGGGGAGTTACGTGTCCTTTTTAGTAGTCATTCTTGAAGTCCTCATTTTGCCATCTTTTCCTGCCTTTTCTTTCTACTTTTGTTTTCAAAGCATATTGAGCCTAAAGAGAATTATGATCTCACCACCCCTCCTTGAGCACGCCACTGGACACTCGGAAGAATCTTGATGACTCCAGACAAACCCTGCCGTGGCTATAAACATGGGGATGGGGGCTGAAAAAAAGGGCCTGTTATGACCCAGACCTTCAAGAGTGGGTGAAAGTACAGGTCGTTGGACCTGTCTGCCTGTTCGGAAGCGTTCGGCTGCTCTCGGCACCGGGAGAGACCAGAGAGATTCGCACCATTCTGCAATGAGCTGGGCCGATGAATGCCATTGCCTTCAATAGGATGCGCTAAGATTAGCGAATCTCTTGCGTATTTCGAGCACAAATATGCGAGTATTCTGACTTATTATTTTTACTGCTTCTCTAAAATATATAAAATGCAATATTTTTATTATTTTGTTTTGTCATCGCCGCATCTCCCGATGAATGGACGCCTCTGGATTGATTAATTAATTTAAATTGAATTTCTTGTCTGTAAACGCTTATACCCTGTTTCTGTTATCTCTGGAGCAAGGACGCGCATGGCGGCGGCAGAGATGTTGCGGAAATCGAGTTGGCAGAGCGAAGCAGAGTACGCTGCTGGGAAGGCTGATAACTGCGGTCGCTTTCCCCCCCTCCACGTAATCCCGTTCGTCTCACGTGTTCATTGGTGAAGCCCTACTAGCGCAGAGACTTGTTTTCGTTCGCCTTGTTCAGAGATTGGTGGGACAGAGTGTAGGTTATTTTGCACCCGTCATATTATACGGGCCTCAGCTATCTCAGGCCCAACTGGTAGCTCAAGCCGGCTGCCCTGATCAAAACGAGACATATGGTTACCCTAAATCGTGAGAATGTCTTCTTTACATGATTGTGCTTAAATATACTTTTCTAGTAATTGTCAAGAACATAACGAAATTTACGGAAAAAAATAGTGGTTTTGGAGCACTTTCTTTGTAAACGTGAACTTTCTTTAGTTCTAAGTTTTAAAAAAACTGAGTGATCTGATATCTTCCCCCTCGCATATCACAATGGAAAGTATTATTTAGCACAAGTA
>NC_139247.1:45807909-45834055 GCF_977018435.1 Lepisma saccharinum | reverse complement strand
ATTCGTCTACTTGGTTGAACGTTATTTTTTTCACCAGCCTGACACCGGGATACACCTGCACTGCATCTAATGTCAAAGAAGTGCAGCGTACTAGACGAGATATTAAATTGCTCTGTTGTAAATGAGATGCATGATGTTTTCTCGTAAGTTGTTAATATGAATTGATGTTACTGTGAAGAAACTGAAGGCAGAATAATGCCAACGCTATCTGGACTCGCTTAGTTAATTCAAGATAGTCGCGACAAACGTAAACGGGCTGTGCAGGACTTGGAAAATTTTTCGATTGATGAAAATTTAGTTCTATGATGATGACCTATACTAAATTTTTGGTATGGGAGGACGGAGGATACCGAGACTCGACCAACACACTAAACCCCAGACCTCTCTATGGCTACATGTTCGGAAGTTACGAGTGATTAAAAGTTTGGGAGGGTGTGTGCAAACATCCCTTACCCTTGAACTCAGGACCACCAAACTTTGGCATATATTGGTCAACCATGATAACCTATGTTTATTTTGTTAGGAGCCAATGCTAGCGCATGTCTCTACGATGATCCTATCAAAAAGCAAATTGACAATTGGCCCACCCTTGACCTCCAAATTTCGTACACGTACTCTACATCACCAAAATCGACAAGGGGGTCTGACCCTATCTTCTGCACAACTCTGACGTGTACGTACGTGTCTGTTTCGCGAAGAGACGACAACCTTCACAGCTGTTTTGTATTATATTACATCAGATATTATATTGCATGAGTGAGTTGGCTGTGTGTATAAAGACTAGTTTCAGACGATGGACGCGAATATAATGTCCATGATAATTAGCTGCTGTCCAAAGGTTATTGCATAACTTAAAATATTTATATATAAAAAGGATATTTATTGTACTGTGCTTTTCTAGCGAAGGTATTATTGTAAACGATATTGTTTGTAAATGTGGAAAGTTAGAAGCTCAGTCCCCGGCCTATCAATGATAAAAAATTTCATCACGGACAACAACCAAAAAAAAAAGGGTGTGCACGTCACAAAAGCATTGTCATATGGACTGACGATTATTATTTTTTTTTAAAAAAAAACAGACCTAGTTACGATGGGTTATAATCTGTGCTGTCTTGCAATTGTTTTGACTTATTTCAATGTCAGCGAGCGTGATATGAAACATGCATGCGAAGAAGGGAGGGAGATCATAACAAAATAATTCACACTTCGATTTTATTACTTTTGCTAGTCATGTTTCACCTCCTATCTAGAAGGATACTGGATGCTATTTTATTTGAAGATGGCTAAAAGCGAGGGAAGGAGAGAAATGTTACTTTTTTATTTTTTTTGCCTGTGTGTGACGAAAATAGTTTTACATGCATACGGCTGTATCGTGATCTGCTTGAATCATTATTACGTCTGTGAGTTTTCAGTATTGCTGAATATATTTACATATCAACCAACGGTTATGAATTGCGTAGAAATTGGCTTTTGTTAAGGGTCTAGTGGCGAAGTTGGAAACAGAGAGCGGTCACATCAGACAGGTGCTCCTGGTATCTAAATAATGCCCCCTCTTACAGAAAAAAAAATGGAGTGTTAGAAAGGAAAGATGTTATACCCGAATGAACGGGGAGTCTCGAGCATCTTCCAATCCTCATCTTCGCGTTCAGCTAACGAGAAAAAAAAGAAACTTTACATATGGGGGACTCAACAGCTGCTGTACGGTATTGTCCATGGATGTTAAAATTTTGTTTTTTCTGAATAGACGGACATATCAGTGTTGCAATCTCAGATGAGACCGGAGCTTATTATTATTATTATTTTGGACAAGGGGGATCAGATCAATGTATGGACTAAAACTTTTCTTACATCAAAATAAAACAGAGATTTTTTACTCCACCGCTTACTTATTATTGTAAAGAATGAGGTGCCGCGTCTTATTGTATAGTCTTCCAACAGCACACCTCGGGGCGTAAATTTCTGCTTCTTCATGTATGCAAAATGCACTTAACTTCTGTTGTGAAGCGAATGGAGAGTTTGTTTTGCTGCTGTGATTAAATACTAAACCAAAATCTTATTACATAACTTTGAAGTATATTTGTTAATACGATCTATATTATATGTTCTCCTCCGTAGTCGAGCGGGTTAAGGCGTTCACTCGTCTTGAGATCGTTCGCTGCGGGACGGCGTAGGTTCGAATCCGGCTCTGGTCGGAATTTATTCGGCCTACGTAAGGGCCGGTGGCAACCCACCATCGTGAGAAATTGGGAAGCTCCGAGTGAGTGAGCGTAACCTGGTCAAGAAGACCTACAATAACGGCTGGGGGTTTGTCGGGCTGATCACTCGTCACCCCAACACTGGTCTGAGACCTCCACGCTATAACAGGTGGACGGCGGAACAGTGTGGGAGGGAGACAAGCAGTCGGTAGGTAAGCCAAGGCCCGCCATGGTGCTGTAGAGCTGTAGGGGTTATGTTATCTATATTATATCATCGCTATAGGTAGGTCCATATTATGCGCAGGAGAATTTTAAACAAATGTCTTGTTTCTCGAACCTGTGACCTGCAGATTTGCTTTTGCTGGCAACAGAAACAGAAAATGGCACTATGTTATTCTATACTGATACAGGTGTACTGTAATCATAACAATTTTCTAGTAACAAAACAACAACTATGTCGGAAAGAAATGGTGGGGGGCTTGTCTGTGTGGGGTCTTATTAACTACTTCACATCTGTACCCGCACAACTCATCGACTACAAAGCAACAATGTTAGGAAGTGTGTGCATGGTCCCAAAAATACAAATTTAAAATCACCAATGAGACATGAACTCCTTTTACTGGTGTATATTTGAATATGCGAAAATGAGGTACTTTGAATAACCACAAAAAAGCTTGCAACGGTATAGAGAAGGGTCATAACTTCAAATTTTAGACGATTTTTCGTTAATCTGCAAAGGGCCAGGGTGTACGGTAAATTGATTTTATTTGAAAAAGTATGCAGAAGCAGTGTTGGAAGCAGTTTGAAGACTGAAACGGCTATGGAAGGACACTTATTATAATGTTAATATTTCAGTATAATGTTTTCAGAATTGCTTTTCGATAATGTTCGGTACTTAATTTAATCAATTGTTAGACAAAACACACATTCGAATTCAAGGACGGAAAATATGAACAGCGAATGAATGCTTTAGAGTAGATGTGATATTTAAAGGAATTGATTATTTTTTTACTTTCTCAATTCAAACAAAAATTCATGAATATTATTATCATTGAATGGTTGGTTAGGTGCTCGGTTTATCTTGTTTCTCCGAACGAAAGATGGAATGTATACAAGCCTGTGCCTCCTAAGTTTATCGCGGCTATGAGGATGAATTGCGAAATGAAACGAACTGGAAACTTTCAATATATATATATTTTTTATAACATGCTTCACTAAGGAGGCCAAATGACAAGTTGGATTGCTATTCTTTTTATAATTTGTTAAATTTTATTACGAACGAAGAAAAATGCATGGCACTTAATGCTGTAATGTTATTGATTAGATCATCGTTTATCTTGTCCGCATCGATTAATCTCCTTATGTTCTTCTTCTTCGTCTTGTCGTTTTCGTCCAGAGTCGCGCTTACTGGAACGAGAAACAAGACATTTTTTAAAAATTCTCCTGCGCATAATATGGACCACCTATAGCGATGATATAATATAGATAACATAACCCTACAGCTCTACAGCACCATGGCGGGCCTTGGCTTACCTACCGACTGCTTGTCTCCCTCCCACACTGTTCCGCCGTCACCTGTTATAGCGTGGAGGTCTCAGACCAGTGTTGGGGTGACGAGTGATCAGCCCGACAAACCCCCAGCCGTTATTGTAGGTCTTCTTGACCAGGTTACGCTCACTCACTCGGAGCTTCCCAATTTCCTCACGATGGTGGGTTGCCACCGGCCCTATACGTAGGCCGAATAAATTCCGACCAGAGCCGGATTCGAACCTACGCCGTCCCGCAGCGAACGATCTCAAGACGAGTGAACGCCTTAACCCGCTCGACTACGGAGGAGAACATATAATATAGATCGTATTAACAAATATACTTCAAAGTTATGTAATAAGATTTTGGTTTAGTATTTAATCACAGCAGCAAAACAAACTCTCCATTCGCTTCACAACAGAAGTTAAGTGCATTTTGCATACATGAAGAAGCAGAAATTTACGCCCCGAGGTGTGCTGTTGGAAGACTATACAATAAGACGCGGCACCTCATTCTTTACAATAATAAGTAAGCGGTGGAGTAAAAAATCCTCTGTTTTATTTTGATGTAAAGAAAAGTTTTAGTCCATACATTGATCTGATCCCCCTTGTCCAAAATAATAATAATAATAAGCTCCGGTCTCATCTGGAGATTGCAACACTGATATGTCCGTCTATTCAGAAAAAACAAAAATTTTAACATCCATGGACAATACCGTACAGCAGCTGTTGAGTCCCCCATATGTAAAGTTTCTTTTTTTTCCTCGTTAGCTGAACGCGAAGATGAGGATTGGAAGATGCTCGAGACTCCCCGTTCATTCGGGTATAACATCTTTCCTTTCTAACACTCCATTTTTTTCTGTAAGAGGGGGCATTATTTAGATACCAGGAGCACCTGTCTGATGTGACCGCTCTCTGTTTCCAACTTCGCCACTAGACCCTTAACAAAAGCCAATTTCTACGCAATTCATAACCGTTGGTTGATATGTAAATATATTCAGCAATACTGAAAACTCACAGACGTAATAATGATTCAAGCAGATCACGATACAGCCGTATGCATGTAAAACTATTTTCGTCACACACAGGCAAAAAAATAAAAAAGTAACATTTCTCTCCTTCCCTCGCTTTTAGCCATCTTCAAATAAAATAGCATCCAGTATCCTTCTAGATAGGAGGTGAAACATGACTAGCAAAAGTAATAAAATCGAAGTGTGAATTATTTTGTTATGATCTCCCTCCCTTCTTCGCATGCATGTTTCATATCACGCTCGCTGACATTGAAATAAGCAAAAACAATTGCAAGACAGCACAGATTATAACCCATCGTAACTAGGTCTGTTTTTTTTTAAAAAAAAAATAATAATCGTCAGTCCATATGACAATGCTTTTGTGACGTGCACACCCTTTTTTTTTTGGTTGTTGTCCGTGATGAAATTTTTTATCATTGATAGGCCGGGGACTGAGCTTCTAACTTTCCACATTTACAAACAATATCGTTTACAATAATACCTTCGCTAGAAAAGCACAGTACAATAAATATCCTTTTTTATATATAAATATTTTAAGTTATGCAATAACTTTGGACAGCAGCTAATTATCATGGCATTATATTCGCGTCCATGTCTGAAACTAGTCTTTATACACACAGCCAACTCACTCATGCAATATAATATCTGATGTAATATAATACAAAACAGCTGTGGAAGGTTGTCGTCTCTTCGCGAAACAGAACGTACGTACACGTCAGAGTTGTGCAGAAGATAGGGTCGACCCCCTTGTCGATTTTGGTGATGTAGAGTACGTGTACGAAATTTGGAGGTCAAGGGTGGGCCAATTGTCAATTTCTTTTTGATAGGATCATCGTAGAGACATGCGCTAGCATTGGCTCCTAACAAAATAAACATAGGTTATCATGGTTGACCAATATATGCCAAAGTTTGGTGGTCCTGAGTTCAAGGGTAAGGGATGTTTGCACACACCCTCCCAAAACTTTTAATCACTCGTAACTTCCGAACATGTAGCCATAGAGAGGTCTGGGGTTTAGTGTGTTGGTCGAGTCTCGGTATCCTCCGTCCTCCCATACCAAAAATTTAGTATAGGTCATCATCATAGAACTAAATTTTCATCAATCGAAAAAATTTTCCAAGTCCTGCACAGCCCGTTTACGTTTGTCGCGACTATCTTGAATTAACTAAGCGAGTCCAGATAGCGTTGGCATTATTCTGCCTTCAGTTTCTTCACAGTAACATCAATTCATATTAACAACTTACGAGAAAACATCATGCATCTCATTTACAACAGAGCAATTTAATATCCTCGTCTAGTACGCTGCACTTCTTTGACATTAGATGCAGTGCAGGTGTATCCCGGTGTCAGGCTGGTGAAAAAAATAACGTTCAACCAAGTAGACGAATAGCAGTGTTCAAGTTCAGAAGATTCAACAAATACCTGTCTGCTGCTTTAAACATTCATTTGATTAGTTAACCACTCACCACGTGGTCATACACCACACCACATATTACACCTCTCCAAGACGTGGTGCAGACACCAAATACACTACATGACACCAAATCAACAAGGTAGGTTGCACCGTGTAACCAACTAGACGCGTGAGTGCAGTCAAAAAATGCAGCGAACTAGACGGAGCTATTGAATCAAAATAATCACGTGGCATTCTCTTTGAATCTGACTTCACCCACCCCACCACGCACTCCTGGCAAGGTTATAGAGGCCAGGTATCCTAAAAAACAACAATTATTATTTGTTTGTTTGCGTCACAATACAGAAATAATAAGAGGCACGCACGCATGTGGCACATCATTCCCCCGAGAGAGGTTTACAAAAATCACAATATATAAACATTTGGTCCCCCCCCCCCGGGGACTTGGAAAATTACGATAAGATGCATTCGCTTGTTACTGTTGCCAGCTATAGGTCTCTCTCTCTTTATCTTACAGCAACGTTGGCATCTCTATTTTTTTAGTTGTAGGCGGTTTGCCAACACTCTCTAGTTAATAATGCTACATATTATACACACACACGCACACACATACTATATTACCATCCACCCATCTCTCTTTTTTTACGGCAGTGCCGGCTCTCCTTGCCCAGTATGTATAGGTTGGCAAAAAATTGATTTATGTACTGTAAGACAAGCCTCAAGCAAAGTTGCCAGCTCCTTGCTTTAGGTTAGGTTAGACCAAGAAGAAAAAAACTGTAGGTAGGCTGTCGGTTGTTTAATTCTCTCTCTCTCCTCTCTCTTTTGTAAAAAACCATGGTAAAAGTACCAGTAGGTTGGCAACCTTGCTTTATGCACTGTAACGCAAGTCTCAAGCAAAATTGCCAGCTCCTTGCTTTGGGCTAGGTTAGACCAAAAAAAAACCTTGGTGATTTTTTCGAGTAAAATGTTGGCAACACTGCAAGAAAATAGAGCTTATGCCTTACAAAAACAAACCATTAAGACAAACCCCACTTTCGGTTTGTGAACTCCTCTCTATTTGGGTCTACTTCAACCTGGGAGAGAAGATAATACCCGAGGGCGAAACCGTGCAGACGCTCTATGAGAAATACAAGATAGACGATCTGTTGCAGTACAACATCCAGGATTCGATGCTTGTAAGAGACGTGTGTTTCTGAAAAACAGGCTCGTGCAAACAATCGTCTCAACGTGCTGCCAGAGCGTGTTGCGCGCAGACCAGGTTCGAGGGCGCAAACTCAACTTGTATTTCTTGCATTACTATTTCAGCGAAGCGTTGCAGAACAAGCAATATTTGTGTTTCCCACCCGGCACGGAAGTTGACGTTTATCGCGGCGTCACGAATCCCACACCCGCTGCACGGAAGCTGATCTTCACGTGTATTTCTCATAGAACACGTTTAATGTCACGTGCATACGTAAAATTATGGCCTTGCGTAAAAAAATCAAAAAATTTAAGAACAATAAAACTTTGCCGCCGGGCAAACTGCTCGAAATAGACGCCAAACAGAACACAGCTAAATTAATAATAAATAGCATGTACAGGCAAATATACGAATTGAAGAACATCCCCGAAGAGATTCGCCCCCACGTCAATCAATTTTACGTTCGAAGGCCGTACGAGAAAACCTTTACTTTTTTGGTTGGGCACCACGCACTCCTGGCGGAGTTATAGGGGCCAAGCGCGCGCACGCGTGTGTGTGTGTGTGCGTGTATGTGTGTGTGTGGCACATCGCCCCCGAGAGAGGTTTACAAAGATCACGATATACGGAGTTGGAAAATTACGATATGGCGCATTCGCTTATTACTGTTGCCAGCCATAAATCTCTCTCTCTTTTACGGCAGTGCCCCGGGCTCTCCTTGTTTAGTGTGTGTATATTACGCCAGTATATAAATTGGCTAAGCCTCAAAAAAAAAATAGTAGTTTTAGGCTAGGTTAGACCAAGAAGAAAAAAACTGTAGGTAGGCTGTCGGTTGTTTAATTCTCTCTCTCTCTCTCCTCTCTCCTCTCTTTTTTTGTAAAAAGCCATAGTAAAAATACCAGTAGGTTACCAAAAATTGCTTTATGCACTGTAACTCAAGCCTCAAGCAAGGTTGCCAGCTCCTTGTTTTAAACTAGGTTAGACCAAGAAAAAAAAACTGTAGGTAGGCTGTCGGTTGTTTAATTCTCTCTCTCTCTCTCTCTCCTCTCTCCTCTCTTTTTTTGTAAAAAACCATGGTAAAAATACCAGTAGGTTACCAAAAATTGCTTTATGCACTGTAAAACAAGCCTCAAGCAAGATTGCCAGCTCCTTGCTTTAGGTTAGGTTAGACCAAGACAAAAACCTTGGTGATTTTTTTTCAAGTAGGTGTTAACAACACTGCGAGCCCCACTTCCGGTTGCAGAACTCTCAAGCAAGATTGCCAGCTCCTTGCTTTAGGTTAGGTTAGAACAACAAAAACCTTGGTGATTTTTTCGAGTAAAAAATTGGCAACACTGCGAGCCCCACCGAGCCCCACTTCCGGTTTGTGAACTCTCAAGCAAAATTGTCAGTTCCTTGCTTTTTAGGTTAGGTTAGACCAAAAACCTTGGTGATTTTTTCGAGTAAACTGTTGTCAACACTGCGAGCCCCACCGAGCCCCAAATGTTGGCCCAGTACCCGGACACTGGGTCTACTATGGCACTTAATGCTGTAATGTTATTGATTAGATCATCGTTTATCTTGTCCGCATCGATTAATCTTCTTATGTTTTTTTTTTTCGTCTTCTCGTCGCGTCCATTTCTTCTGTTATCACAATCGAGACTTCTAGATTATCATTTCTTCCCCCTGCAATTTTAGAAATGTAATTTTTCATGATCATCCAGCGAACGCCTGAGACATTTCAGCAAAATGTCGATTATTCAATGGATGTTGTAAGGTTCCATGTTTTTTTTTTTCACTATCTCTTGTTTGGTTGATTTTGAATTTGGGAGTTATTTTTTTTATTTTGCCTTTCGCGACATGTTCGACTAATCGTGACAATACGTTTCAACCTTTCTGCATAAACGTTGAAACGTTTCAACGAACAAACGTTTGTTCGTTGAAACGTTTCAACGTTTATGCAGAAAGGTTGAAACGTATTGTCACGATTAGTCGAACATGTCGCGAAAGGCAAAATAAAAAAAATAACTCCCAAATTCAAAATCGACCAAACAAGAGATAGTGAAAAAAAAAACATGGAACCTTACAACATCCATTGAATAATCGACATTTTGCTGAAATGTCTCAGGCGTTCGCTGGATGATCATGAAAAATTACATTTCTAAAATTGCAGGGGGAAGAAATGATAATCTAGAAGTCTCGATTGTGATAACAGAAGAAATGGACGCGACGAGAAGACGAAAAAAAAAAACATAAGAAGATTAATCGATGCGGACAAGATAAACGATGATCTAATCAATAACATTACAGCATTAAGTGCCATGCATTCTTTCCTCGTTCGTAATAAAATTTAACAAATTATAAAAAAGATAGCAATCCAACTTGTCATTTGACCTCCTTAGTGAAGTATGTTATAAAAAATATATATATATTGAAAGTTTCCAGTTCGTTTCATTTCGCGATTCATCCTCATAGCCGCGATAAACTTAGGAGGCACAGGCTTGTATACATTCCATCTTTCGTTCGGAGGGACAAGGTAAACCGAGCACCTAACCAACCATTCAATGATAATAATATTCATGAATTTTTGTTTTGAATTGAGAAAATAAAAAAATAATCACCTCCTTTAAATATCACATCTACTCTAAAGCATTCATTCGCTGTTCATATTTTCCGTCCTTGAATTCGAATGTATGTTTTGTCTAACAATTGATTAAATTAAGTACCGAACATTATCGAAAAGCAATTCTGAAAACATTATACTGAAATATTAACATTATAATAAGTGTCCTTCCATAGCCGTTTCAGTCTTCAAACTGCTTCCAACACTGCTTCTGCATACTTTTCAATAAAATCAATTTACCGTACGCCCTGGCCCTTTGCAGATTAACGAAAAATCGTCTAAAGTTTGAAGTTGTGACCCTTCTCTATACTGTTGCAAGCTTTTTTGTGGTTATTCAAAGTACCTCATTTTCGCATATTCAAATACACACCAGTGAAGGGAGTTCATGTCTCATTAGTGATTTTAAATTTGTATTTTTGGGACCATGCACACACTTCCTAACATTGTTGCTTTGTAGTCGATGAGTTGTGCGGGTACAGATGTGAAGTAGTTAATAAGACCCCACACAGACAAGCCCCCCACCATTTCTTTCCGACATAGTTGTTGTTTTGTTACTAGAAAATTGTTATGATTACAGTACACCTGTATCAGTATAGAATAACATAGTGCCATTTTCTGTTTCTGTTGCCGGCAAAAGCAAATCTGCAGGTCACAGGTTCGAGAAACAAGACATTTTTTAAAAATTCTCCTGCGCATAATATGGACCACCTATAGCGATGATATAATATAGATCGTATTAACAAATATACTTCAAAATTATGTAATAAGATTTTGGTTTAGTATTTAATCACAGCAGCAAAACAAACTTCACAACTGAAGTTAAGTGCATTTTGCATACATGCAGAAACATAAATTTACGCCCCCCCGAGGTGGTTGTTGGAAGACTATATACAATAAGACACACCGCCCCATTCTTTACAATAATAAAAATATTGAATAAGTAAGCAGTGGAGTAAAATCCTTTGTTTCAT
This sequence comes from Lepisma saccharinum, assembly GCF_977018435.1. Lineage (NCBI taxonomy): Eukaryota > Metazoa > Arthropoda > Insecta > Zygentoma > Lepismatidae > Lepisma > Lepisma saccharinum. The sequence continues at coordinate 45,823,141 of NC_139247.1, read as the reverse complement.
TTTGATGTGAACAAAAATTATAGTTGATCTGAACCCCCTTGTCCAAATGAAGAGTAAGCTCCGGTCCCATCTGGAGACTGCAAAACTGATATGTATGTCTATTCAGAAAAACCCAAAAGTTTTAACATCCATGCACATTACCGTACTGTGGCTGTTGCGCCCCACACCCATGTGTAATATTTTATTTCTCTTGTTGGCTGAACGCGAAGATGCTCGAGACTGCTTTCAAAAATTATTTTCGGCCTCGCTTCACGATACAGCCGTATGCATGTAAAACTAGTATATCACACACAGGCAGAGGGGCAAAAGGTAACATTTCTCTCTTTCCCTCGCTTTTGCCCATCTTCCAGTGTTCGTCTAGATAGCGTGACTAGCAAAAATATTGAAATCGAAATAAGAATTATCCGTTATGGTCTCCCTCCCTTCTTTGCATGCATGTTGCGCTGACATGTAAATAAGCGCTATGCTTTAATAAAAAAAACAACCATTGTACAACTGTATAGGTCCTCGTCCATCTCATGCCAGGGACTGGGTATATCTTGTGTACAGTTTATAGTGGCATCATATTCCTTCACCAGATATCAAACTCGAGAGACTTGCAAGACAGCTCAGGTTATAACTTACTACGAGGTCTGTTTTTTTAAAAAAATAATAATCGTCAGTCCATATGACAATGCTTGCTGTTTAACTAACAGTATTCGAATCTCTGAGGGGCCGGGGCATTCCACATTTACCTTTGCTAGAAAACGCAGTGCAATAAATATTCTTTTTAAGTTATGCAATAATTTTGACATTATATTCATGTCCATTCCCCAAGACTAGATTTATATACACAACCAACTCGCTCTTGCAATATATTATCTGATGCGACATTGTGAAAGGTTCTCGTATGTTCGCGAAACAGGAAATACACGTCATAGCTTCCGTGAATCGAAAGCAAGGTTACTGAGGGGGCACGCAAAATACCGTAAGAAGAATTATATATTCCAAATGCAGGCATCATCATTTTTCTCTTGCACAAATAGAATAATCGGGCTGAATTTCCAGTCTAAAACCACCATGTTCTGGCAGCAAGTATCAAAAACCTGTGGTAATTTTATTATATGATAGGAGGTGAGTGAAATGGTTGTTGCAAGTTATCTTTTAAACCCAGTACGTGTGTAGGAAAAACTGCGTATAAGCTGTATCACACTCTCTCTGTCTGTGTGTCAGGTGGTCGTGTCGTTCGCTAGTTGTATGTCACAGCTTAACCCGTACTAGGAAATATTTTTACATGAGGTAAGTTGGCATACTCTGGTAGGGTATATGTTTCAAGCCTCTAGCTGTAGAGCCTATTTGCAAAAAAAAATAAGTTTGGTAACACTACTCGTCGAAAGCAGCTCAAACAGTGTTGCTAGCTGTAGGTTAATTTTCCCCGTTATACAATTGCAAGAGGTGAGTTGCTTATAGCCTATCTGGAAGGCTTGGTGTGTGTGTGTCCATGGCTTATGTCGTAGGTTAATAAAATTTGCAATAGATCTTGTGTGTGTTGGCAACCGTCAGCCCTTACATGTGATATAGCAGCCTTACTTATTGTAAGACATAGTGTGTATGTATGAGTGGGGGAGGTTAGTTTAGTTCACGATAGATCGACCTGTCACGCTATGACCAATTTCTGCTTTTGAGTCACCTGTAAGGCTATATGTGGGTGGGTGAGGGAGCTTAGTTTAATTCACGATAGATCACATTTTAAATTTGTTCACTCTCTCTGTGTCTGTGTGTCAGGTGGTCGTGTCGATCGCTAGTTGTATGTCACAGATTAACCTAGGTAATATTAACTGTACTTCAAAAAATAAAATTGTGTGTATCTCATGTCGAACTAGAAACAAAAAAATCAAACATTAAGCATGCATGCAGATTAATTAAGCTGTAAATTTAAAATTTGGCCTCCCCCAAATCGCATTTCATACATACATACATGTGGAGGACCCGTGGCCCACCTCCCAAGAGGTTTGGTTAGCATGCAATAGATCAGTATGCAATTTAATATCCTCGTCTAGTACGCTGCACTTCTTTGACATTAGATGCAGTGCAGGTGTATCCCGGTGTCAGGCTGGTGAAAAAAAATAACATTCAACCGAGTAGACAAATAGCAGTGTTCAAGTTCAGAAGATTCAACAAATGCCTGTCTGCTGCTTTAAACATTCATTTGATTAGTTAACCACTCACCACGTAGTCATACACCACACCACATATTACACCTCTCCAAGACGTGGTGCAGACACCAAATACACTACATGACACCCAAAATCAACAAGATAGGTTGCACCGTGTAACCAACTAAACGCGTGAGTGCAGTCAAAAAATGCAGCAAACTAGACAAAGCTATTAAATCAAAATAATCACGTGGCATTCTTTTTGAATCTGACTTCACCCACCCCCTCTTTTTTTAATCCTTAATCGCAACAATAATTAACCGATTTTTTAAGTTTACTCTATGCACAGATAGATTAATCGGAGGACTGGGCATACAGTTTAAAATAGAATCGGAATCCAGTAGGTATCGAACCCGGGACCCTTTGATTACAACGTGACAACTTATCGACAAGAGGAGATATTTTTTTGGTGACGTGGAGTACTTTATCTTTCGGGGAGTCAACATTATTTTTTTACTCAGTCGTCATATAACATAAACACACGCAAACATTCACATGTGCTTTTATTATTTTGTGTTCGGTAAGTACAAGTATATTCTTACATAAATTATTGTTTAATTTAATAAATTGTAAACTCGAAGCCTGCTATACTAACACTCCTTCTGTCTATTGAAAGCGAATGTTGCGTGCATGCGGAAATAACACAGAAAAAAAAACGGATAGAAGCAATTTAAAATCAGTGGAGCAAGATTAGTATTACAAGAGCATAAAAACATGTGCTTTCATTCAACTTCGAAAAATAAGAATAAATGTGTGCATACAGAACACATATGCTTTCTTTTCACAGTTGTAAAATCATATAAATTGTACATGAAGTAAGTTACGGGAAGGCTCTCTCTTTTATGTCTGTGTATATGTTGTACAATTAGGTACAAGTATTATACAATTATTTTCCCCAGTTGTCCAGTTGGAGTTGGGGGGGCATAACACTGGTACTATTTGTAATCACAGTGCTTACTCATGTATTTTGTTTAATATTTTATTTCAAATTCACTGTCAGAAACTAGTGTTGCCAGTTCCTGGATGTAGATTTACCTACTCTGTTGGTTGTCACTGTCAAGCTTCCAGTATTCGTACAGCATAAAAAGCTATAACCCCCCCCTCTCAAAATATATACATTGTATACGCCAATTCTTGCTGTGAAATTTCTATGCTGTTTAACCTAATAGAATTCGAATCTCTGAGAAAGCCAAGTACTAAGCTTTAGCATTCCATATTAGCAAAACCTTTATACGTACGTATTTATAACCTCAATTTACTAATCAAAAAATCCCCCCTAACCAACCAATTTATATGACCTTCTATAGAGGAAGAGGACATAACATTTCCGAGCCGGTATTATTAATATGGCATTCTTAACAGGTTAATACATCAATCTTTAAGCAAACACTTAGGAATGTTTGAAATTCAAACAATTCTTGTGACAAAAAAAAAACAACAAATAATTAGAAAATTCTTTTTTAACTAAACAATCAACACAAATCTCTCTTTTTTATAGAGAGAAAAAAGCATAACATTCCTGAGACAGTAATAGTGAACACTGTCGTTTGAAATTAGAAGAAGATTAATCACACGAGCATCATCATCGTCGACATCGCTTATCCTGACGGGATGCACGACATGTTTATCCAACGTATAGGAATACACGTTGATGATTAAGCGTTTTTCTTCTGCATCTCGTGCTCGTGTTTCGAATTTTGATGTATCAGAAATAGTCACCGGGTATTCGATGCCAGACATTACATTTTCAAAACTCGGTCTCGTATTGTTTGTAATATCCAACCCACTGTGGATTATTTTTGTAATAAACAGGATGCAGTGCAGCCAATATACACCAAAAAAAAACAAAAAAACCCTTGTTATCGCTGTTCTGTATATTTAACACAGCCCTCTTGTGTTGAATGTTCGGTGGAAGAGGCATAAGTTAAGTACGTGTTGCTAGAAGGCCTTCGTCGTTGCAAGTCATCCATAACCCATTCACTAAGAAATAAGAAAAAAAATATTGACGTACTGAAAAAAAAAAAAAGTTGACTTGTTCACCGAGTTCACAGATGTTTACTCATTGATGACTCCGTCGTTGTCGTCTATCAAAAAACCTAAGTACGTTGGAAACAGTGAGAGAGTTATCGAAATTGTTTAGCGTAAATTTCGATGTTTAATCAAAACACCACTTCCTGTTCACTAACGCAACTCGCAATTATTACGCACACATGCAAAAAAAAATAACAAAAAAAAAACAAAACTTACCTACAAAAAGCTGCTAGCAATTTAACACACACAAAACGGTTGTATAATCGCGTGCGGACGTTCCGCCCGGCACGGAAGTTGATGTTTATCGCGGCATTACGAATCCAACCGGTTGTACGGAAGCTGATCTTCACATATATTTCTCACGGGACACGCTCAATGCCACGTGCATCCGCAAGATCATGGCCTTGCGTAAAAAAATCAAAAAATTTAAAAAACAATAAGACTTTACCGCCGGGCAAACTGCTCGAAATAGACGTCAAACAGAACACGGCTAAATTAATAATAAATAGTATGCACAGGTAAATATACAAATTGAAAGACATCCCCGAAGAGATTCGCCCCCCCACGTCAATCAATTTTACGTTCGAAGGCCGTACGGGAAAACCTTTACTTTTTTGGTTGGGCACCACGCACCCTGGCGGGATATTTTCTTTTTTTGAGGGGCCAGGGATTTCCTTAACAAAAATAAATTTTGATTATCACACACACACACACATCGTAGAAGATCGCACCTGAGAGTTTTAAAAAATAAAAACACATCATAGCAGATTACGCTGAGAGCAAGATCGTGCTAGATTACACTGAGGGACCTTACAGTAAAAAAAACAGCCATATAGGAAAGTCATTTCAAAGGTAGGTCAAAAAGCGAGTTAGCATAAGAGCAAAATTTGCACAAGGTAAAAAAATAGCTTAAAAAATAATGCCAGAGCTTTTCTTCTGTCCATTTTTCTCTCATTGTAGGTTAGTTTAGTGCGTAAAAAACAGATTATGCTGAGAGCAGAAGCCCATTAGCAGGTCGTAGTAGATTACACTGGGGGGGGGGGCTTACAGTAAGAGGAGACAGCCTTATAGGAAAATATCGTAAGTCATTTCAAATGTAGGTCAAAAAGCGAGGTAGCATAAGAGCAAGATTTGCGGAAGATAAAAAAATAGCTTAAAAAACTAAAGCCAGAGCTTTTCTTCTGCCTAATTTTCTTTTATTGTAGGTAGTTTAGTGCGTAAAACAGATTACGCCAAGAGCAAAAGCCTATTAGCAGGTTGTAGTAGATTACACTGGGGGGGGGGTTTATAGTAAAAAAAAGCGGCCTTATAGGAAAATATCGTAAGTCATTTCAAATGTAGGTCAAAAAACGAGTTTAGCATAAAAAGTAGCTTAAAAAATAACGCCAGAGCTTTTTTTCTATCCATTTTTCTCTCATTGTAGGTTAGGTTATACCCAAAAACAAAAACCTTGGTGATTTTTCGAGTGAGGAGTTGGCAACACTGCTCGTGCCTTACGAGAGAAATCCATTAAGGTGAGAAAGTAGGTCAAAAGACCCAGCCAGAATCGCCCCTTCCACCTACTAAGCGCGAAAGAAAATAGAGCGAAACGAATTAAGCGCGAAATAAATTATAGCGATACGGACTAAGCGCGAGAGAGAAGTTATAGCGATACGGGCTAAGCGCGAAAGAATTAAAGCGAAACGGACTAAGCGCGAAAGAAATTAGAACGAAACGGACTAAGCGCGAAAGAAATTATACCGAAACAAACTAAGCGCGAAAGAAATTAGAGAGAAACGAATTAAGCGCGAAAGAAATTTTAGCGATACGGACTAAGCGCGAAAGAAGTTATAGCGATACGAACTAAGCGCGAAAGAGATTAGAGCGAAACGGACTAAGCGCGAAAGAAATTATACCGAAACGGACTAAGCGCGAAAGAAAATAGAGCGAAACGGATTAAGCGCAAAAGAAATAAGAGCGAAACGGACTAAGCGCGAAAGAAATTATAGCGAAACGGATTAAGCGCGAAAGAAATTAGAGCGAAACGGACTAAGCGCAAAAGAAATTAGAGCCAAACGGATTAAGCGCGAAAGAAATTATATCGAAACGAATTAAAGGCGAAAGAAATTAGAGCGAAATGGACTAAGCGCGAAAAAAAATAGAGCGAAACGAATTAAGCTCGAAAGAAATTATAGCGATACGGACTAAGCCGGAAAGAAGTTATAGCGATACGGGCTAAACGCGAAAGAAATTAGAGCCAAACGGACTAAGCGCGAAAGAAATTAGAGCGAAACGGACTAAGCGCGAAAGAAATTATACCGAAACAAACTAAGCGCGAAATAAATTAGAGCGAAACGAATTAAGCGCGAAAGAAATTATAGCGATACGGACTAAGCGCGAAAGAAATTAGAGCAAAATGGACTAAGTGCGAAGTAAATTAGAGCGAGACGGATTAAGCTCAAAAGAAATTAGAATGAAACGGATTAAGGGCGAAATGAATTATAGCAAAGGAATAAGAGCGAAAAGATTAAGCGCGAAACGGATTGAACGTGAACGGAATAACCGCGAAAATTTCAGTTTTGCTGTTGTTCTAGTGACCCCACATGTAGAAGCAATACAAGATTCTTGAACACATTTGGACGTTATCAAGTGTTCCATGCGTTGTGAGCTTTACGTCTGAACCTCAAGAATCGCTTGAGCTCACGGAACCACCTCATATTTCTCTGTCACGTTTATAATGCGCTGTTACGAACTGATGACGTGAGGTTTCCCACTATACGAACGTGACCGACGAAGCCTCTTGCCTAACTAAATGTATTATATCCGCTCCTTCTACAAAGCTACAGTAACGTTGTTCGCTCTGCACTCCACTTGTGCACATGAGAGCCCTCTTCTGCAAATACAGCGTGTTCACACCCGACGGAGGCGGCATATTACACATCTCGCTTGCCAATTGGGTGTTGTTGGTGCCGAGCCTTTCTTCTGAGCTTGCAATTTTTTATCACGGTTTGTTCGATGGTGCAATATAACCATCATTTGCCTCATAGACAAATTCATTTGAGCCGCACTACTTTTAACTGGGGCACTCAGTAGTATTTGATAAATTCAGAGTGTCACTCCGCATCCACTTTTTATTCTCAGATGCAAAACGGCGTTTATCCAGCCAGCAGGCAGTGTTTCCTGGAACGAACTGAAAGGCAACTTCGCAATATAAATGCTCGTCTCAAAGATAACCTGGAGAAGAGAAAAAGAGGGAAGATGCGACCTCAGAGAAAAAATACGATAAACGTGCATAAAAGAAGACATCCTCCTACGTTTTCTAACCACGTCCCTTACAACATTGTTGGGGCACCAAGTAAGTCCACAAGAAGAACTAGAAGACCGCATTGAGGATAGAAGAGCTGGAACGAGGCATCCAAAAAGGCTTTCATGAATGCCTGTCTGTTTCTCACTGCTGAATACCGAGACATCGTTGCCAACCTACAAATAAGAAAATGTGCTGTTTGATATGTGAAAGTATACTAATTCTGAAACGTTTTGCTAGGATTTATAATTATAATAATGAATTATTATCATTCTTATTGAAAATTAGTAATAGTACTTTATTCTATTGAAATTCTTTTCGGCCAAGATGACTTCAACATTGAACTAGAGGTTCTATTTGCGCCTCACAATTTCTACCGATTTTTTGCCATGAATTGTTCCTCGCTAGAAAAACTGGAAGAATATAGAATTGATAATGAGAAGAGGGTGTAATTGGATCAAAAATAAGATCTGGATATAATTGTACTTTTAATTTCTCAAATTATGGTTTATAGAGACCAGTAGGAAGGCCAAGGCGAAGATGGAAGAATACCGTTGAGATGGACCTAAAGGAAATCGGTAAGGATGGAAAAGAGTGGATTGATCTTGCCCAGGATAGGGACAGATGGAAGGCTCGTGTTGCTGCAGCCATAAACGTTCGGGTTTAAGAAAGCTGGAGAGTTAGTTAGTTACTTATTTCTCCCTCCAAGAGTAGCAAGTTTGCAAATTATGCTAGATTTACCCATTATGGAAATACAGGGGTGTTAGTTTAAATTGTACTAGGTTTAGCATCATTATGCTAGGGTTGGCATCACTGGTATTCTCTCTCTCTCTATCTCTCTCCCTCCTTCCATTTGTAGGGGAATATTGCCGAACAAGACCCCCATTTCCTGTCGCCCTTTTAACCCCCTTCTTTTCGTGGAAACTCCCGGTACATCTGCATTCAAGCTTGTAGATTGAAATGAACGAGACAGAAGGATGGTATAGGAATGCGAAATACTTCGGAGATTACTCCAATGAAAGGACCCATCTACTTTCATCCTCTCCCAAAGACACTCTTCTTATTTCATCTTCTGCTAAATTATTCAGACCTCCACTGTGAAATTTGGCGCACTGAATTCTTGCCTTTTCTTCTTACTTGTATCAAAGTCTGTTTGAAATATCCTGCTCTGAACGTTATGATTAAAGTTCGTGAAAGAACAAAGAGCAAATGTCTTTATAACAAGCAGTTCCAAGAATTGAATCGAAGTTGTGGAAATGTACAGCCACAGTAAACGAAAGTTCTTATGGAAGGGAAATTGAACACTTAATGGTGACGCACGTGGGTTGGAGATTTAATAGTGGCAACACTGCTGTATATACGCCATGAAACGGACCTGGTGCTTCTCGCTTACACCACACGTTAGGTTTGATACGTAACCTACTTCCCAGTAAATGGACTCTTCCTTCCAACACTAGGCGCATGCGCAATGACGAGAGAAATAGAGTATCGTTGGAGTGGACGGTCTAAATTTGTGTACTTGTTGAATTGTTGTTTTAAGTCTACGTTATGCACAGTACGGCTAATCGGCACTGAACCTACAGTTTAAAGTGGGATCCGAACCACTGTGCCTCCACCGGGTATCGAACCCGCGACCCCTTGATTACAAGGCAACCACGCTACCACTGTGCCATCGGGGAAGCCCTAGTTGCAACGTTCACCCACGCCCACAACAACACAGCAGTGGAGTACAGGCACTGGCGGCGTTCAACACACTAAACCCTGCAATTAGGTGGGTGGCAAAAGTCTACCCTTACATGCTAACACCTTATCAGTCGTAGAACAAGGACTCAGAATTATCTGAGGGCTTGCTGGGTGTAAAGAAAGGTTAAACCAGGTTTATATATATATATATATATACACACACACACACACACACACACACACACACATACATACATACATACATACATACATACATATATATATATATATATATATATATATATATAATGTTTATTATAATCATACCACAAGGATGTCCGTTAGCACACTTACACACGTGGCTTCACCTGTAATCCATACGTGCATTTGCCGGTACCACGCACCTGTATTTACGTGCACCACTTTTGGTATCTAAGAGATAAAGGGTGGGCAGGGAACATCCAATTTATTCCTCGCAGTGAGATGCCAGGGGGAGTATGGGGACCTAATTTTATTTAGGGCCTTGGTCGCCGCTTACCTCACGGGTTCCCCTGTAAAAGAGAGTAGGTTGCGTGTAGTACCCCCAACCACAACCGGGAATTGGCCGAAACCAATCGGTACCGCCGAATAGCAGGCGCTCTGTAAAAGGATTAAAGGATGCCGCGACAACCCCCTACGTTAGCGGGGAATTAGAGAGCCAACCGGTGTCTCCTATGCAGGGACGGCAGGTTAGAAATGAAGGTCCGGGTACTCCCAAGCAAGCCGGGCAGGTGGAACCTGAGCACCTATCGGCCGAAGCGAGCGGACCAGGTAGGTAGGTTGCTGCTAGGCTCTTCTTCTTCTTCCTTCTGGGACGGCTTCTAGTCTTCAGGCTGGGATCCCGATTAACCCTGGATGTTTGTCTGTTGACATCAGGGAGCCAACTGAGCTCCGGGTGCGGTATGGTGCGGTAATATATCATAATCGATTTGGAGTGTCATGCTTATATTTGACTACAATCTGCTATATTCTGTAGACAAAATCTTTAACAATTAACTTCATATACATAATAACAAGAATAAGCTCCGGCAACTGTCGCTCGAAGTTTAAAATATTGTGTTCCCAAAGTGAACGAAACAATTACAATCACCACATACATAACACAACAATCAAAAATTTACTCCCATCTCGGGAGTTTAATGCGGAAATGACGAGGCCTCTCCGACCACAGCTTGCTAATTAGTGGATTTGTGTGTCGTCTTATTTTATTCCAAAAGGATAGTTATTCTTGTCGTAGTGCTACATCAAGAAGCTCTAAATTCAGATCTTCATGTATCTGGATTATGCGAGTGAGAGGAGGATGCCTTCCAATTGAACTGGCAGATCGATTTTGGACTCTTTGCAGTTTAATTAAATGAGTCTTCGCTGCATGCTGCCAGGCGGGACTGGTGTATAGTAATATCGGCCGTACCATCATTTTATATAAATGCAGGCGTGTCTCGAGTGTGAGTGCCATGGACCGGAACATTGGGTGTATATATATGCTATCCTCTGTTTGGCCTTCTTAGTCTGGGCATTGATGTGTGATCCGAAGGTAAGGCGTTTATCAATCAGCACCCCCAAGTATCTAACTTGTTCAGCGCTAGGTGCATCTCGCTGAAATAGTTGCAAGCTGGCCCCTTCTTTAGCATTGGATAGACTAAAAACGACTGAAGTACTCTTTTCTGGATTCATCTTAATTTTTCACCGTTGAGCTCAACGTTCAAAGATCGGCAGAAAGGTTTGCATCTGTTTCTGACACTGAAGCACACGTTTGCCGTTAGAGAATAGTGCAGTGTCGTCTGCGTATGTGGCAATTATCCCTTTATCTGGGGTGGGTACATCTGCAGTATACAAGGAGCAAAGTATCGGAGAAATCACAGATCCTTGAGGTACCCCAGCACGCACCAGTCTTGGCGTCGATTTCTGACCATTTATGGACGTAATGAAACTTCGGTTAGACAGAAAGCTGGCTATGACCTTCCTATAGCTGAGTGGAAACCTCATTCGTCGCAGTTTATACAGAAGTCCAACATGCCAAACTCGATCGAACGCCTTTTGTACATCGAGAAATAATCCTAATACTCGGCGCTTCCAATCAAGGCGAATCGCTACATAGTCAACAACGCGAACAAGTTGTTTGTTCGTCCCATGGGAACGGCGAACACCAAATTGGTGATCTGGAAGCAGATGGTTGGCTTCTATGATCTCATGAAGTCGTCGTTGCATAACTCGTTCAAAAAGCTTGCTAAGATGGGACGATAATTGTTGGCATTTTTGTTGATCCTTGCCAGGCTTTGGTAGTACGATGAGTTTTGCCAATTTCCACTGAAGTGGGAAGTAACCAAGCTTCAGGATGTTTGTAAATAACTTCGCCAAAAAGACATAACCCTTACGGGACAGATGCTTCAGTGCAGCTGGCGGTATCCCGTCTATGCCGGCAGTAGAGTTGTTTTTCACTTTCCGTTTTGCATTTGACACCTCGCGAGGCGAGACAGGTGGATCATCCAACGACGAAGGCTGGCGTTGAAGACGTTGGAAATCAGCATCGACAATCTGTTCTGTAACAGCGTCATGGAGATCATTGTTTGGTTGAAACTGATCGTAAAAATGATCGGCTAGAAGCTCAGCCTGCCTCTGGGGATCCATAATTGGCCCTGCAGGGCTATTAATGGCCGTCATAGTAGGCTGTTGTTGTTGATTTAAGTTACGAGCAATCTTCCAAAATGTAGGATCAAGCTCTGTCAGTTTGCCAAGTTTGCGATCCCATTGGTGGATTCGTTCACGGTGTAAGTATTGATGAAGGTGACGCTTCTCGTAAGGTGCGGAACTGATGTTGACATAAACCGTATCCGATGGAAGCAGCGACAGGGAGATGATCGGAATCGAGGTCCCAAGTTACAAATGGCATAGTGCTGAGCCCGACATCTTAGGTCAGGATGACATCTAGCACATCGGGGCGACTTCCATTGCGTGGATAATGCATCGGTTCGTGAGGAGCGGAGATGGAAAAAGCCAGCTGATCCATTATACCAGCCAAAGCGTTTCCGGCTGTGTTGGAGCTGATAGAATGCCAGTCACCGTGTTTGGCGTTCAAATCGCCCTCCAGTACAATTCTATCGTCAAGTGTTTCTAGTACAAGGAAATCGTTGGTGGCCAGAACTTCTTGTGGAGGCAGGCTTATATGCTGAAATGACAACTAGGTCTTCATTTGGTGCATGGAGCTTCACCGCCAAGGCTTCCAACGAAACTAAATGTGGAACTGGTATCTTGATAGCAGTGAGGCCACGTTTAACAAGTATTAACAGACCTCCCTTACGACGACCAATTCGATCTTCTCGGAATATTTTGTAGTTGGGAACTGTCCATGTTATATGAGGTTTAAGATGAGACTCATTGATAAGAGCGACATCTCTATTCAGTGAGTATAAATAATGTTGAAGCAATAAGGTCTGTATTTCGATGCAATTTGCATTAAAGACAAGCAAATTTATCTGACGTAGAAGTCCGTTGCGATTAAAAGCACCCATCACTTTGCATTTCAATGAGTGTTTGCAGAACAATCGTGACATACTTCATGCTGGTTGTAGCGCGTGACATTCGCTGGAGTCCTCTATTAATGTGCTTCAATATCTTCTCGAAGTGCATTTTGCCCGACCCTGTGGCCGAGTGGTTATCACATCGCGCTGCGACACCAAGGGTCCTGGGTTCGAATCCCGGTCGGGCTTGGTTGTTTGTGAATGTCCATTCATCAATTTCATCACTCATCCCCATCTTCGCAAATTAGCCAAGACGCACAAAACGCGAAGTAAAAAAAAAAACTAAATCAATCAATTAATCAATCGAAGTGCATTTTATTAACCATATCTAGTAGAGATTTGAGTATGGAACCCACATCTTCTTCGTTTTCTTCATTAACCTTAGGACGTTGTCGTCGTCTGTTGTCTGCAACGCCACACACGGTATTTGCATAGCTGGTGGCATCCTGAGAGGAGGTTACGGCTGGAGTGGTCAAGGACTCTGTGTTCGCATTCGACGCGCGTGTAGACTGTGTCGGTTGTACTGTTTGCTGTTTCGCCATGGCGGTGAAGTATCGGCAACCACGGTAATTTGCCGGGTGATTTTCCTTACAATTACAGCAGACTGCGGGTGTTTCTCTGTCCTTCTTTGGACAATCTGCGGTAAGGTGGTCACTTCCACATTTCACACAACGTGGTCGAGCTGCACAGGTACTTTGGGTGTGGCCCAGGCGCTGACATCGGTGGCATTGCAGGATGCTGGGTGGTCGATATACCAGAATCTTGATCCGATAATAGGAAAGGTACTCTTCTGTATAGTTGTCAGCAGACTTTTCGTTCCTGCGAAGTGTGACCAGATACAGAGGTATTTGCTTCTGGACGTGAGTTTTTCGGTCCCTCTGCGTCATGCGTTGTACATTTTGCACATCGTAGCCTTTCTTTGCCAACTCCGCAAACAAAGTATCATAGGGAACGTCGATAGGTAATTGCCTGATTACGACCTTCAGAGGACGATCTTGACGAACCGGTGCACTTGCAAGTTCAATCTTCTTGGTGGTGAGGTTGCGTTCGAGAGATTCGAAGTCAGCAATTTTTTGACAGTGAACTCGGATACTGCTAGCTGAATATCGAATTCGCGGTTCGGATTTCAGAATATTGTGCAGAGTAGCCACAAATGTGTGCGGGGACGCTACATTGTAAATAAATATAGGAGGTATCTTGCGATTGGACGAAGTTGTTTCACCCGCGAATTCAATTCCATCTTGATGTCCGTTGGTGGCACATGTACCTGCCATAGAATCAGAGTCCTTGATATAAGTCTGAAGAAGCTGATATGCGTTGGACACTGGCACTGAGGCAGCACGCGGAACAGATTGACTAGGCTTCGCAGCTTTCCTTGGATTCACTAACTGAAAACCATCGGAGTTAGTATCTTGGTTTGCACTGGGAATCGACTGTTGACGTTCTCTCTTGCGAGATTCTTCAAAATCTAGCCTACTCACCGGTCTGAGGTTCAGGCCACCACGAAAACCACCTCTTGGGTAGGGATGATGCCGAGGGATGGTGCCGATAGTTCTGGATTTCAGATCTTGGAAATATGGAGTCATCCTGGTTGGCAGTCTCTGTTGATAGGTTCTCTTCCATCTCGACCTCGTCTGACCAGTCGCGTCCTCCTTCGGTACCCATGGCTGAAGAGATGAACAACACACCGAAAGGAATGCGGTCGTCTAACGAAATATTCTGCTTGTCAAACATCTAGGCACAGGTTCCACAACTAGGCGACGTCTTCCGTAACCCCTTGGCGTGGCTTGGTATCCACCACACCAGGGACTCCACTGGATTGTGGATGAGTGTGTGGATGGATCTCGGGCTCCGGGCCTGGCTGCGCTGGCTTTATACTCGCAGTGGCGCATGGGTGGTGAATATTTTAACTACAAGTACGTGTTGCCAACTCATTTTTTTACATATTGCAAACTCCGTAATGACAATTTTCAAGGTTTTGACATTGAGAAAACACTAGGGGAAAATCACTAGATGCACGTGTCATAATAAACTAAAACTGTGTGCATTCAGACAATACAATTAATAGTGAGCCACGCAGGACTCTGCAATACTAAACATGGAGTTGAACAGTGTAAATTACAATAATTGATAAAGTTTACAGAATACAGCGACCACGCAGGGTCTAATAATAAGTAAAGCTAATAAACTTAGAGGTGGATCCGTCAACTTTTACAGAATACATTAAACTAAAAGCGTACGCCTCGCAGGGACATTCTGCTTAACTCTTTCATCCGAAATTAAAAAGAATACAGCGACCACGCAGGGTCTTATAATAAGTGAATGGAGACCATGCAGGGTCGTTACATAGTTGTGTAGTCGCAACAAGGGTTTTCGAGGCAGGAACAGTGGAGTTGGATAAAGATCGAATGTGCCCGCAGCCGTACTGCTGACAGTGTCATCATATCAAGGTCTTGGTGAGGTTTGCGGGGAATCTGGGTTGC
>NC_139247.1:45778259-45807809 GCF_977018435.1 Lepisma saccharinum | reverse complement strand
CATCCACCCATCTCTCTTTTTTTACGGCAGTGCCGGCTCTCCTTGCCCAGTATGTATAGGTTGGCAAAAAATTGATTTATGTACTGTAAGACAAGCCTCAAGCAAAGTTGCCAGCTCCTTGCTTTAGGTTAGGTTAGACCAAGAAGAAAAAAACTGTAGGTAGGCTGTCGGTTGTTTAATTCTCTCTCTCTCCTCTCTCTTTTGTAAAAAACCATGGTAAAAGTACCAGTAGGTTGGCAACCTTGCTTTATGCACTGTAACGCAAGTCTCAAGCAAAATTGCCAGCTCCTTGCTTTGGGCTAGGTTAGACCAAAAAAAAACCTTGGTGATTTTTTCGAGTAAAATGTTGGCAACACTGCAAGAAAATAGAGCTTATGCCTTACAAAAACAAACCATTAAGACAAACCCCACTTTCGGTTTGTGAACTCCTCTCTATTTGGGTCTACTTCAACCTGGGAGAGAAGATAATACCCGAGGGCGAAACCGTGCAGACGCTCTACGAGAAATACAAGATAGACGATCTGTTGCAGTACAACATCCAGGATTCGATGCTTGTAAGAGACGTGTGTTTCTGAAAAACAGGCTCGTGCAAACAATCGTCTCAACGTGCTGCCAGAGCGTGTTGCGCGCAGACCAGGTTCGAGGGCGCAAACTCAACTTGTATTTCTTGCATTACTATTTCAGCGAAGCGTTGCAGAACAAGCAATATTTGTGTTTCCCACCCGGCACGGAAGTTGACGTTTATCGCGGCGTCACGAATCCCACACCCGCTGCACGGAAGCTGATCTTCACGTGTATTTCTCATAGAACACGTTTAATGTCACGTGCATACGTAAAATTATGGCCTTGCGTAAAAAAATCAAAAAATTTAAGAACAATAAAACTTTGCCGCCGGGCAAACTGCTCGAAATAGACGCCAAACAGAACACAGCTAAATTAATAATAAATAGCATGTACAGGCAAATATACGAATTGAAGAACATCCCCGAAGAGATTCGCCCCCACGTCAATCAATTTTACGTTCGAAGGCCGTACGAGAAAACCTTTACTTTTTTGGTTGGGCACCACGCACTCCTGGCGGAGTTATAGGGGCCAAGCGCGCGCACGCGTGTGTGTGTGTGTGTGTGCGTGTATGTGTGTGTGTGGCACATCGCCCCCGAGAGAGGTTTACAAAGATCACGATATACGGAGTTGGAAAATTACGATATGGCGCATTCGCTTATTACTGTTGCCAGCCATAAATCTCTCTCTCTTTTACGGCAGTGCCCCGGGCTCTCCTTGTTTAGTGTGTGTATATTACGCCAGTATATAAATTGGCTAAGCCTCAAAAAAAAATAGTAGTTTTAGGCTAGGTTAGTCCAAGAAGAAAAAAACTGTAGGTAGGCTGTCGGTTGTTTAATTCTCTCTCTCTCTCTCCTCTCTCCTCTCTTTTTTTGTAAAAAGCCATAGTAAAAATACCAGTAGGTTACCAAAAATTGCTTTATGCACTGTAACTCAAGCCTCAAGCAAGGTTGCCAGCTCCTTGTTTTAAACTAGGTTAGACCAAGAAAAAAAAACTGTAGGTAGGCTGTCGGTTGTTTAATTCTCTCTCTCTCTCTCTCTCCTCTCTCCTCTCTTTTTTTGTAAAAAACCATGGTAAAAATACCAGTAGGTTACCAAAAATTGCTTTATGCACTGTAAAACAAGCCTCAAGCAAGATTGCCAGCTCCTTGCTTTAGGCTAGGTTAGACCAAGAAGAAAAAAACTGTAGGTAGGCTGTCAGTTGTTTAATTCTCTCTCTCTCTCTCCTCTCTCCTCTCTATTTTGTAAAAAGCCATAGTAAAAATACCAGTAGGTTACCAAAAATTGCTTTATGCACTGTAAAACAAGCCTCAAGCAAGATTGCCAGCTCCTTGCTTTAGGTTAGGTTAGACCAAGACAAAAACCTTGGTGATTTTTTTTCAAGTAGGTGTTAACAACACTGCGAGCCCCACTTCCGGTTGCAGAACTCTCAAGCAAGATTGCCAGCTCCTTGCTTTAGGTTAGGTTAGAACAACAAAAACCTTGGTGATTTTTTCGAGTAAAAAATTGGCAACACTGCGAGCCCCACCGAGCCCCACTTCCGGTTTGTGAACTCTCAAGCAAAATTGTCAGTTCCTTGCTTTTTAGGTTAGGTTAGACCAAAAACCTTGGTGATTTTTTCGAGTAAACTGTTGTCAACACTGCGAGCCCCACCGAGCCCCAAATGTTGGCCCAGTACCCGGACACTGGGTCTACTTGCCATGCATTCTTTCCTCGTTCGTAATAAAATTTAACAAATTATAAAAAAGATAGCAATCCAACTTGTCATTTGACCTCCTTAGTGAAGTATGTTATAAAAAATATATATATATTGAAAGTTTCCAGTTCGTTTCATTTCGCGATTCATCCTCATAGCCGCGATAAACTTAGGAGGCACAGGCTTGTATACATTCCATCTTTCGTTCGGAGGGACAAGGTAAACCGAGCACCTAACCAACCATTCAATGATAATAATATTCATGAATTTTTGTTTTGAATTGAGAAAATAAAAAAATAATCACCTCCTTTAAATATCACATCTACTCTAAAGCATTCATTCGCTGTTCATATTTTCCGTCCTTGAATTCGAATGTATGTTTTGTCTAACAATTGATTAAATTAAGTACCGAACATTATCGAAAAGCAATTCTGAAAACATTATACTGAAATATTAACATTATAATAAGTGTCCTTCCATAGCCGTTTCAGTCTTCAAACTGCTTCCAACACTGCTTCTGCATACTTTTCAATAAAATCAATTTACCGTACGCCCTGGCCCTTTGCAGATTAACGAAAAATCGTCTAAAGTTTGAAGTTGTGACCCTTCTCTATACTGTTGCAAGCTTTTTTGTGGTTATTCAAAGTACCTCATTTTCGCATATTCAAATACACACCAGTGAAGGGAGTTCATGTCTCATTAGTGATTTTAAATTTGTATTTTTGGGACCATGCACACACTTCCTAACATTGTTGCTTTGTAGTCGATGAGTTGTGCGGGTACAGATGTGAAGTAGTTAATAAGACCCCACACAGACAAGCCCCCCACCATTTCTTTCCGACATAGTTGTTGTTTTGTTACTAGAAAATTGTTATGATTACAGTACACCTGTATCAGTATAGAATAACATAGTGCCATTTTCTGTTTCTGTTGCCGGCAAAAGCAAATCTGCAGGTCACAGGTTCGAGAAACAAGACATTTTTTAAAAATTCTCCTGCGCATAATATGGACCACCTATAGCGATGATATAATATAGATCGTATTAACAAATATACTTCAAAATTATGTAATAAGATTTTGGTTTAGTATTTAATCACAGCAGCAAAACAAACTTCACAACTGAAGTTAAGTGCATTTTGCATACATGCAGAAACATAAATTTACGCCCCCCCGAGGTGGTTGTTGGAAGACTATATACAATAAGACACACCGCCCCATTCTTTACAATAATAAAAATATTGAATAAGTAAGCAGTGGAGTAAAATCCTTTGTTTCATTTTGATGTGAACAAAAATTATAGTTGATCTGAACCCCCTTGTCCAAATGAAGAGTAAGCTCCGGTCCCATCTGGAGACTGCAAAACTGATATGTATGTCTATTCAGAAAAACCCAAAAGTTTTAACATCCATGCACATTACCGTACTGTGGCTGTTGCGCCCCACACCCATGTGTAATATTTTATTTCTCTTGTTGGCTGAACGCGAAGATGCTCGAGACTGCTTTCAAAAATTATTTTCGGCCTCGCTTCACGATACAGCCGTATGCATGTAAAACTAGTATATCACACACAGGCAGAGGGGCAAAAGGTAACATTTCTCTCTTTCCCTCGCTTTTGCCCATCTTCCAGTGTTCGTCTAGATAGCGTGACTAGCAAAAATATTGAAATCGAAATAAGAATTATCCGTTATGGTCTCCCTCCCTTCTTTGCATGCATGTTGCGCTGACATGTAAATAAGCGCTATGCTTTAATAAAAAAAACAACCATTGTACAACTGTATAGGTCCTCGTCCATCTCATGCCAGGGACTGGGTATATCTTGTGTACAGTTTATAGTGGCATCATATTCCTTCACCAGATATCAAACTCGAGAGACTTGCAAGACAGCTCAGGTTATAACTTACTACGAGGTCTGTTTTTTTAAAAAAATAATAATCGTCAGTCCATATGACAATGCTTGCTGTTTAACTAACAGTATTCGAATCTCTGAGGGGCCGGGGCATTCCACATTTACCTTTGCTAGAAAACGCAGTGCAATAAATATTCTTTTTAAGTTATGCAATAATTTTGACATTATATTCATGTCCATTCCCCAAGACTAGATTTATATACACAACCAACTCGCTCTTGCAATATATTATCTGATGCGACATTGTGAAAGGTTCTCGTATGTTCGCGAAACAGGAAATACACGTCATAGCTTCCGTGAATCGAAAGCAAGGTTACTGAGGGGGCACGCAAAATACCGTAAGAAGAATTATATATTCCAAATGCAGGCATCATCATTTTTCTCTTGCACAAATAGAATAATCGGGCTGAATTTCCAGTCTAAAACCACCATGTTCTGGCAGCAAGTATCAAAAACCTGTGGTAATTTTATTATATGATAGGAGGTGAGTGAAATGGTTGTTGCAAGTTATCTTTTAAACCCAGTACGTGTGTAGGAAAAACTGCGTATAAGCTGTATCACACTCTCTCTGTCTGTGTGTCAGGTGGTCGTGTCGTTCGCTAGTTGTATGTCACAGCTTAACCCGTACTAGGAAATATTTTTACATGAGGTAAGTTGGCATACTCTGGTAGGGTATATGTTTCAAGCCTCTAGCTGTAGAGCCTATTTGCAAAAAAAAATAAGTTTGGTAACACTACTCGTCGAAAGCAGCTCAAACAGTGTTGCTAGCTGTAGGTTAATTTTCCCCGTTATACAATTGCAAGAGGTGAGTTGCTTATAGCCTATCTGGAAGGCTTGGTGTGTGTGTGTCCATGGCTTATGTCGTAGGTTAATAAAATTTGCAATAGATCTTGTGTGTGTTGGCAACCGTCAGCCCTTACATGTGATATAGCAGCCTTACTTATTGTAAGACATAGTGTGTATGTATGAGTGGGGGAGGTTAGTTTAGTTCACGATAGATCGACCTGTCACGCTATGACCAATTTCTGCTTTTGAGTCACCTGTAAGGCTATATGTGGGTGGGTGAGGGAGCTTAGTTTAATTCACGATAGATCACATTTTAAATTTGTTCACTCTCTCTGTGTCTGTGTGTCAGGTGGTCGTGTCGATCGCTAGTTGTATGTCACAGATTAACCTAGGTAATATTAACTGTACTTCAAAAAATAAAATTGTGTGTATCTCATGTCGAACTAGAAACAAAAAAATCAAACATTAAGCATGCATGCAGATTAATTAAGCTGTAAATTTAAAATTTGGCCTCCCCCAAATCGCATTTCATACATACATACATGTGGAGGACCCGTGGCCCACCTCCCAAGAGGTTTGGTTAGCATGCAATAGATCAGTATGCAATTTAATATCCTCGTCTAGTACGCTGCACTTCTTTGACATTAGATGCAGTGCAGGTGTATCCCGGTGTCAGGCTGGTGAAAAAAAATAACATTCAACCGAGTAGACAAATAGCAGTGTTCAAGTTCAGAAGATTCAACAAATGCCTGTCTGCTGCTTTAAACATTCATTTGATTAGTTAACCACTCACCACGTAGTCATACACCACACCACATATTACACCTCTCCAAGACGTGGTGCAGACACCAAATACACTACATGACACCCAAAATCAACAAGATAGGTTGCACCGTGTAACCAACTAAACGCGTGAGTGCAGTCAAAAAATGCAGCAAACTAGACAAAGCTATTAAATCAAAATAATCACGTGGCATTCTTTTTGAATCTGACTTCACCCACCCCCTCTTTTTTTAATCCTTAATCGCAACAATAATTAACCGATTTTTTAAGTTTACTCTATGCACAGATAGATTAATCGGAGGACTGGGCATACAGTTTAAAATAGAATCGGAATCCAGTAGGTATCGAACCCGGGACCCTTTGATTACAACGTGACAACTTATCGACAAGAGGAGATATTTTTTTTGGTGACGTGGAGTACTTTATCTTTCGGGGAGTCAACATTATTTTTTACTCAGTCGTCATATAACATAAACACACGCAAACATTCACATGTGCTTTTATTATTTTGTGTTCGGTAAGTACAAGTATATTCTTACATAAATTATTGTTTAATTTAATAAATTGTAAACTCGAAGCCTGCTATACTAACACTCCTTCTGTCTATTGAAAGCGAATGTTGCGTGCATGCGGAAATAACACAGAAAAAAAAACGGATAGAAGCAATTTAAAATCAGTGGAGCAAGATTAGTATTACAAGAGCATAAAAACATGTGCTTTCATTCAACTTCGAAAAATAAGAATAAATGTGTGCATACAGAACACATATGCTTTCTTTTCACAGTTGTAAAATCATATAAATTGTACATGAAGTAAGTTACGGGAAGGCTCTCTCTTTTATGTCTGTGTATATGTTGTACAATTAGGTACAAGTATTATACAATTATTTTCCCCAGTTGTCCAGTTGGAGTTGGGGGGGCATAACACTGGTACTATTTGTAATCACAGTGCTTACTCATGTATTTTGTTTAATATTTTATTTCAAATTCACTGTCAGAAACTAGTGTTGCCAGTTCCTGGATGTAGATTTACCTACTCTGTTGGTTGTCACTGTCAAGCTTCCAGTATTCGTACAGCATAAAAAGCTATAACCCCCCCCTCTCAAAATATATACATTGTATACGCCAATTCTTGCTGTGAAATTTCTATGCTGTTTAACCTAATAGAATTCGAATCTCTGAGAAAGCCAAGTACTAAGCTTTAGCATTCCATATTAGCAAAACCTTTATACGTACGTATTTATAACCTCAATTTACTAATCAAAAAATCCCCCCTAACCAACCAATTTATATGACCTTCTATAGAGGAAGAGGACATAACATTTCCGAGCCGGTATTATTAATATGGCATTCTTAACAGGTTAATACATCAATCTTTAAGCAAACACTTAGGAATGTTTGAAATTCAAACAATTCTTGTGACAAAAAAAAACAACAAATAATTAGAAAATTCTTTTTTAACTAAACAATCAACACAAATCTCTCTTTTTTATAGAGAGAAAAAAGCATAACATTCCTGAGACAGTAATAGTGAACACTGTCGTTTGAAATTAGAAGAAGATTAATCACACGAGCATCATCATCGTCGACATCGCTTATCCTGACGGGATGCACGACATGTTTATCCAACGTATAGGAATACACGTTGATGATTAAGCGTTTTTCTTCTGCATCTCGTGCTCGTGTTTCGAATTTTGATGTATCAGAAATAGTCACCGGGTATTCGATGCCAGACATTACATTTTCAAAACTCGGTCTCGTATTGTTTGTAATATCCAACCCACTGTGGATTATTTTTGTAATAAACAGGATGCAGTGCAGCCAATATACACCAAAAAAAAACAAAAAAACCCTTGTTATCGCTGTTCTGTATATTTAACACAGCCCTCTTGTGTTGAATGTTCGGTGGAAGAGGCATAAGTTAAGTACGTGTTGCTAGAAGGCCTTCGTCGTTGCAAGTCATCCATAACCCATTCACTAAGAAATAAGAAAAAAAATATTGACGTACTGAAAAAAAAGAAAGTTGACTTGTTCACCGAGTTCACAGATGTTTACTCATTGATGACTCCGTCGTTGTCGTCTATCAAAAAACCTAAGTACGTTGGAAACAGTGAGAGAGTTATCGAAATTGTTTAGCGTAAATTTCGATGTTTAATCAAAACACCACTTCCTGTTCACTAACGCAACTCGCAATTATTACGCACACATGCAAAAAAAATAACAAAAAAAAACAAAACTTACCTACAAAAAGCTGCTAGCAATTTAACACACACAAAACGGTTGTATAATCGCGTGCGGACGTTCCGCCCGGCACGGAAGTTGATGTTTATCGCGGCATTACGAATCCAACCGGTTGTACGGAAGCTGATCTTCACATATATTTCTCACGGGACACGCTCAATGCCACGTGCATCCGCAAGATCATGGCCTTGCGTAAAAAAATCAAAAAATTTAAAAAACAATAAGACTTTACCGCCGGGCAAACTGCTCGAAATAGACGTCAAACAGAACACGGCTAAATTAATAATAAATAGTATGCACAGGTAAATATACAAATTGAAAGACATCCCCGAAGAGATTCGCCCCCCCACGTCAATCAATTTTACGTTCGAAGGCCGTACGGGAAAACCTTTACTTTTTTGGTTGGGCACCACGCACCCTGGCGGGATATTTTCTTTTTTTGAGGGGCCAGGGATTTCCTTAACAAAAATAAATTTTGATTATCACACACACACACACATCGTAGAAGATCGCACCTGAGAGTTTTAAAAAATAAAAACACATCATAGCAGATTACGCTGAGAGCAAGATCGTGCTAGATTACACTGAGGGACCTTACAGTAAAAAAAACAGCCATATAGGAAAGTCATTTCAAAGGTAGGTCAAAAAGCGAGTTAGCATAAGAGCAAAATTTGCACAAGGTAAAAAAATAGCTTAAAAAATAATGCCAGAGCTTTTCTTCTGTCCATTTTTCTCTCATTGTAGGTTAGTTTAGTGCGTAAAAAACAGATTACGCTGAGAGCAGAAGCCCATTAGCAGGTCCTAGTAGATTACACTGGGGGGGGGGGGCTTACAGTAAGAGGAGACAGCCTTATAGGAAAATATCGTAAGTCATTTCAAATGTAGGTCAAAAAGCGAGGTAGCATAAGAGCAAGATTTGCGGAAGATAAAAAAATAGCTTAAAAAACTAAAGCCAGAGCTTTTCTTCTGCCTAATTTTCTTTTATTGTAGGTTAGTTTAGTGCGTAAAACAGATTACGCCAAGAGCAAAAGCCTATTAGCAGGTTGTAGTAGATTACACTGGGGGGGGGGGGGTTATATTAAAAAAAAGCGGCCTTATAGGAAAATTTCGTAAGTCATTTCAAATGTAGGTCAAAAAACGAGTTTAGCATAAAAAGTAGCTTAAAAAATAACGCCAGAGCTTTTTTTCTATCCATTTTTCTCTCATTGTAGGTTAGGTTATACCCAAAAACAAAAACCTTGGTGATTTTTCGAGTGAGGAGTTGGCAACACTGCTCGTGCCTTACGAGAGAAATCCATAAGGTGAGAAAGTAGGTCAAAAGACCCAGCCAGAATCGCCCCTTCCACCTACTGCGCTTAATACGTTTCGCTCTAATTTCTTTCGCGCATAGTCCATTTTGCTCTAATTTCTTTCGCGCTTAATCCGTTTCGCTATAATTTGTTTCGCGCTTAGTCCGTTTCGCTCTAATTTCTTTCGTGCTTAGTCCGTTTCGGTATAATTTCTTTCGCGCTTAATTCGTTTCGCTCTAATTTATTTCGCGCTTAATCTGTTTCGTCCTAATTTCTTTCGCACTTAGTCCGTCTCGCTCTAATTTCTTTCGCGCTTAATCAATTTCGCTGTAATTTCTCTCGCGCTTAGTCCATTTCGCTCTAATTTCTTTCGCGCTTAATACGTTTTGCTCTAATTTCTTTTGCGCTTAGTCCGTTTCGCTCTAATTTATTTCGCGCTTAATCCGTTTCCCTATAATTTCTTCCGTGCTTAGTCCGTTTCGGTCTAATTTCTTTCGCCTTTAATTCGTTTCGCTCTAATTTCTTTCGCGCTTAGTCCGTTTCGCTCTAATTTCTTTCGCGCTTAATCCGTTTCGCGGTTGTTATTTTCGCGCATATTCCAGTGTTTAATTTTGGTTTCGCGATTGATTAATTTCGCTGTAATTCCTATCGCGCATATTCCATTTCGCGCTTAAACCTTTCGTGGTTATTCCGTTCGCTATATATCCGTTTCGCGCTTAATCTCCCGGTTATTCCACCATCCCCTCTATAGTATAGAAAACCATCTTAAAGTCTGCTTTTTCCAACCTCTCCTAAAAGAGACTGTGGCAATTCCTTCACTTTACAGGAATGTGATATTTAGCTAGGATAATCAAAATGAATGAAACATCTTCACAACAAAATGGCCTAATTCTTCCCTTTTTATTTCCCACCGGTGTAGAATTGCAGGGCTGTAAGTCAATTTTCAAGCAGAGGATAACGGCGCAATAAACCCAGCAACTCGAGAACGATCAAACGTCCCAAATGATGGGAAGCAAACGACCGTTGCTACTTCAGAGCTTTCGGCGCCAAACAAGACACCGCCGTCTTTTATGAAATGGTCCATCGTTAAACAGCAGCCTTTACTATTATCATAAACGGTTCCGCTGTAGGATTCTTTGCAGCAACTGTGGTGTTTCGTTCAAATTATATTTTTCTCGTGTTCTCTTCTTATGAACCAAGGATAAGGCACCAGGTGTTTCTTAGCACAAAATAGCCTTACTTGATGATCTTAATAAAAATCAATGCGCCGGCAGTGCAGAATGATGTTAAACATGTGCCTGCAGAGGATCGGTCTCCACAGGCATTGGTTTATCGTTTCAGAAGACATTCAGCTGAGGTAATCTGGTCTTATCATCAGTAAGATTGGAGGAGGCTGTAAGAAATGTGTCTGCAGTCATATTTGTGTTGAGTCCTGCATGTACTGCTACATGATTGTCCGACCGCATAAGGTGAGACTAGCTGAATGGAAGAGTCCAAACACGATTGATTGATTTGGTATTTTGAAGTCTACTTTATGAACAGTAAGGATAATCGGGACTGGGCCTACAGTTTTAAGAGGGATACAAACCACTATGTGCCTCCACCGGGTATAGAAACCTGCATACCTTGATTACAAGGCGACGACGCTACCACTGCGCCATCGGGGAGGCCCTAGTCCAAACACGAAAGGGGATTTAGGTACAAACATGCACAAAACAACACTGTATGTTTCAGTCCAGTATTTCGTTTGTATTCGTTTGGTTCTGGTCTTTGCGATGGCTTTATAATTGTTAACTCTCATTTTACGTATTGTACCGTCACGGACACTTCTGGGTTGTTGCAATCCCAATTACTTCCAATGATATCGTTACAACCCAGAAGTGTCCGTGACTGTACTTACAGGCGGCCTTACTACTGTCTGGCTGCCTTAGCTGAGACAATGGACGGAAGTGCGCATGCGCCAACTGGACGTATTCATTGGCAAAATAGGGGTGACTGCACTTTAATAAGGAAGTGGGTTCCGTGAAAATGGCCTGCTGTGGAAACAACAATTAAATATCAAACTTAGTAACATCGCCGCCAAAATACTTAGAGATGTTTACGAATTATGTAAGGGTACAGAATGAAAAAAATAGCTATCCATATACTCTATAAGCGAACATATCATATCGGGAAAATTTTCATTACGTCACATTGTTTGTAAACCAATAACTTTATTTTGGATTAAATTTGAATTAAATTGATCTCCTTAGTAAATCCTATAATTAGCACAAATGTACACAACAGTAATCACGACAGTATTCACTAATAATAGTATTACTATTATTATACATAGTATTATAAATATAGTAAAGAAAATGTAGTAATTGAATGGTTTGTGGCATTGTGTATTATATCGACGGCGTTTTGTAGAATGTGCAACAGGGACCAAACCGTCACACTCTTTTTTGTTTCACTTCGAATCGGTTTGTTACGAATTGCAACAGACAGCACAGACACAACATAGCAAGCAGTAATAAACACAACAAGCGAACCCATACAAGCAAAATGCCACAGGGTGGTTTGATGAATATTCTACCTGCTTCCCCTCTCGCGTTTGGAATCGTACTTTCAAGCTTGTTTCGTTTACCTTGGCCGGACTGTATGTGTGAAACGTCAGCAGGAAAACCTGTTTCCTTTATCCGTCGCCTCCCCCGAAGAAGCATGAGTGAAATTGATGAAGTGGCACAAAGAAATCCATGCCCAGGGCGGTATTCGAATCCGAGACCCCTTGCGTCATAGCGCGCTGTGATAATGCCTCAGGCATGGAAGTAGGCCACCGTAGTGAAGAGTTTGTTGTCTAAATGGATAATAAAAATGTATTTCGTGTATAATGTAGTGACTTAATGGAAGATTTCACACCGAAGCTAAACTGGACACGCGACACATGTGCTTGAGGACTTCACCAGTCGAATGCAGACTTGTGGGGCCTGTCATGCCGCTACGGAGTGAAACGTTACTGTTAATTGGCTCGTTTACAAGTGACATGTGTCTAAACCTCCCATAAGTGTCCCAAAACTACTTTTGCATGAAGCTAAGAATTACTATATTAAGGCGTAATTGTAGGGTCGAACGGGATAACAATTGTATGTTTATGTGCAAGGAGCTTGCTACCATTTCCGTTGTCTCTGGCTGCCGTTACTGCCAATACAAGCCTCTGATTCTACATTACATTGTGTTCTTTTGTATCCAAGTACATGTAATTCAATACGGGTTTCAGAATTGCAGAAACTCCCCCAAAATCCAGAAAAATGTAGAAACTGTATGCAATTTCACAAAATCAAAGACGGCGCGTTACTTGCAAAATGTTATTTGAAGTCAAAACACACTTCAAGCCACTTTGACAGGACCCGACACGTGACCACTGGTAATGCATAGCCGTCACCCAGTTAATATGCGTTGAGGGAATATCTCCTATCCGTCTTCCTGTACAAAGCAAAAGAGTAATCACATTACCCCAAAAGTGTCAACTTTGATGGATGTTGACACTCAAAAATCGCCTCGCATTTACCAGTTCATGAACAAAGATAGATATGGTTATTTTTCCTCTCCTGTATATTCTAATTACAGTCTAAAAGCATTAGTCTGTCATAATTTAGCAGTCGGTTGTAGTATGTGTATGGCTGGTGTGCTAACATGAAGGTATAAGAACCGTAGAGCCATGGCTGTTGAATTGCTGACTTCTAAGTTATGTGTTTTGTTATTTTCTCGTGTATGTTGTTTATTTCCAATTGGTCCAGGAGATCATTCTCGTACTGATGTTTCCCAGTACAAACTTCTCCTACTGCGATTCCAGTAAGACACCCTCTCTCCTCCCCCACCCCCTTAATCGTCTCGAATTAAAATTCACCATTAAAATGACACCCTGTATATATATATATATATATATATATATATATATATCTGGAACATTCCTTCCCAGGTGTTTCAGCAGGTGACCATCTCCTGTCAACTGTTGTTTCACCTGACAGGCGATTTAGATCAACATTTCCTTCCATCTGGAAAGTGGTTGGACTCCTTATCTCACGCTCTTTTTCTTAATCTTGTGTCTGGAGGAGAGTGACTTTTGTGTGTATATATGCAGGGTATCTCATCTAACATTGCGACCTGAAATATTTCGTGAACAACAACAAATATTCAAAAACTGCTTTCGCAGATATATAGGAACGAGAGGGACTCATGAAATTAGTGGACACAATACGTTCAACTACGTAAGGAAGTACGATTTTCAACACAAAGTTAGTTTTCTTTTAATGGAAACCTCATTTTATTTTCAGCTCATTTGAAAGTACGGAAAAAATCATTAAGAATGGCGTTTGTTACATTGTAATACGTCAAGTAGTTCTCAAGTTGAGCATGAAGGCGCGTCCCTCACTATGCAGAGCCGAGCGCAAATGTCGTCATGCATACAGTCTGCATGCTTGGGCTGCTTTTTTCCTACACTCGCCATAGATAAGTATCATCCCGGACTTTTCAGAGTCTGAAAATACTATTTTCCCAGCAACAGTTCTGACTTAAGTACACTATCACAAACGTCTGGTTAATCTTTGTTACGCCCTTGCTTTATTTGATAAATTTGATAAATCAATTTGAAGGAAAAATGTATAAACTGTAAAGTTTCAAAGTTGAAAACTTACAGATTTGTCATGACCAAACGAGAAGAGTTGATTGTTCCAATGTACTAAAAATTATGACGTAAATAAATTAACGCCAATTAAAAATTAGAAACATGTTAATGTACTAATATTTATGTATGTAACTGATGGCGGAATTTTTAAAATTTATACTTTTTAATAAACCCTTATTTGATAACTCAGAAAGATGTATCAGAACCTTTTTAGATAATTTGTCAGAGTTTACTTATGTACAGTGTCTCTCAAAAGTTTTAGGACGACATTATAAACTAGGCAACCCAATTTACACAAGGCGTTGGTGGGTTGCGTGTAGAGTTAGGCTCAATTTCAGGGTTGCAACATGCACATAAGATATTTAAAAAATACGCGAAAGGAATAAAAACAAGTAATATTGTATAAAATTATTAAAAATATCACAATTATATCGCAAGTGACAAAATTATTTCTGAAAGAAAAAAAAGTTTTCTAGTATTTCATCGCTGATGAGTCTACAGAAAGGAAAAGAGGTGAGAGAAAACGAAAGGTAACAAAGGGGAGGAGAAAGAGAAAGCGAAAGGAGAAGAGGAAAAGTAGAGGAGAGAAGAAAGTGAGGATAGACCAGGAGAAGACATGTAGTGAAGAGAATGGAGAAAGATTGTAGGAGACATGAGGAAAATGGAGCACAGAAGAGAGAAGAGGAGAAGAGGAGACTAGAAGAGGCGAGTGGAGAGTAAAGTAAAGTAGAGAAAAAGAGAAGAACGAAAAGAAGAGGAGGAGAGTGCAGTGGAGTCGGAAATCTAAGACAGGAGAGGAGATATGAGGAGTGGAGATGAGCGGGATGGAGATAAGATGCGAGAAAAGTAGGGTAGGCGATATGAGATAAAAGCAGAGCGAGCAAAAGGAGGGAAGAGGAGAAGGAGAAGAGAAGAAGAGAAGGGACTGAAGAGAAGAGGTAGTTGCAGAAAATATCGTCTCAGCGTCAAGAATTGATGCGTTGGTTAAATTATCGACATGAAACATTCAATAACATTTTGAAATGTATTGGAGAATGTATTAGATCGGTTCGAAATGCCTTTTGGCTTAGTTCAGAGCAAGGTAAAATCTTCCATGTAAGATCTTCGATTTTATCTGCGATTATACCACTAAAAACATGAATGTAATTTGAATATTTACAAGAATTATCCAATTTTTGTCCACTTCTCGGTTCGTTGAAATGGAGATTTCCCCCTCCCCCCATCGTTAATTCCAAACTGAATCATTCCGTTTCACACTGCGTGGACAATGAACACAATTGGATAGGTCTAAAACTTACGAAAATTTTCTGCCACCGGAAGGGTTTGAACCTACGACCATCAGATTGACAGTCCTGAACGGTAAACACTACCCTACAAGCTTTCGCTCCTGAAAGTAAGTAGAAGGAGCTGACCAATGTGAAATGTAGATGCAACTCTCCTCCTACATGTAATGTGCAAAGAATACTTGTTTGTAACAAAGAAAACG
Source organism: Lepisma saccharinum (assembly GCF_977018435.1). Taxonomy (NCBI): domain Eukaryota; kingdom Metazoa; phylum Arthropoda; class Insecta; order Zygentoma; family Lepismatidae; genus Lepisma; species Lepisma saccharinum. The sequence continues at coordinate 45,792,396 of NC_139247.1, read as the reverse complement.
AAGGTAGTACGACTCGGGGAAAACATTTAATGGAGAATTGCACATGATGAAAACTTTTCATTCGATATTTGCGGAGATATCCTTGCATTGAACTCGAGTGGGAAAAGGGGTAAAATTAGTATGTCCTGGATTGCCACAAATATAAAGAGTTATTTCATTAATATTTGTCAATGTCTTTGAAGCAGTACACAATTATCGTTAGAGTATCATAATTCACGATCTTATACATGAAAATATCCCTTTGAATGTGTGTCAATTCATTTATTTGTTTATTTTTTTTATAAATTCCATATGCAGAACAATGTAGCCACTATACACTGCTATTAAAAATAATGTTACCATGCTCTTGTTTATAATAAAAGGAGAATTCTGGAACCCAATTACCGCCACTGCTTTCCATGTGTTCATGTTTATACTGATTCAGTTTGAATGTCTGAACAAGTTTATATTTTTTTTCTTCCTGACCAAAATGGATTGTTTTCTTTCTTTGTATTTCATCTCATTTTACGTCATTGTTTGTCACGCTCTGAGACACGAGAAGTTCTCCCGAAACAGTCACCAGTTTCTTAATTAGTATTAATTAAATTTTTCCGTTATTCAAAATTCAACACGCCAATGAAAATCAGTACTTACCAAATTAATCAAATAGTGTTGACCTGAAGAAACTATAAGATTTAATTTGTATACAAGCCTAGTTATAATGAAACTTATTATGATTATGTCACAATTTATTTATAAATGTTAAATTTCAAGGCTACATATTAATTAAAATAGAAAAGATATTTACAAGTAGAATTGTTGCGATCTCATCATCGAATTTATTATTTTTTTTAAAAAAAGAGGGTCTCACGAAAGTTGAAAACTACTCCTTTACATAAAGAATTTTGTATTTCGACAGACTTCTCGAGTTTCACAGTCACTTATAGACACATTTGCTATATCAGTCAGTCTTCAGTCTTCGCAACTGTGTTGTGACATTCATTGCTTAACGGTTGGAATTGATCGATTATGTACAAACGTTTATCTGTATATTATTATTATTATTAATAGAGAGACTCCCCGATGACGCAGTGGTAGCGTCGTCGCCTTGTAATCAAGGGGTCCCGGGTTGCACTTTAAGCTGTAGGTCCACTCCCGATTATCCTTTCTGTGCATCAAGTTGACTTAAAACACCAACACAATCATTATTAGTAATAGTAGTAGTACAAATCCTACGTTTAACATTCCTCCTCTGGTTTTTAATCGTCTGCCCACAAACGTGTACTTACTCCTACTTATCTCACTCTCATTTTACCGAGTACAATATTGGATTGATTGATTGATTGATTTTGTTTATTTTACTTCGGCTTCTACAGATTTTGGCTAATCGAGAAGATCAGATGGATGGAATGACGCTCACAAAGCGTCTGGATTCGATCGCGGAACCCCGATCGTCGTAGCGCGCCATTGTAACCACTACGCCACGGAGATTGGCTACTATATTGGAAATGTGTAGTTGAAGAAATCTGAATTTTGGGTCAACTTTGCTGTTAAAATGAAGAAATTGTAGGTTTTTTATTATTATTTAAATATTACACAAAGCTTCTTTTGGTTTGCATAATGATAAAAAGAGGGAGAGGTTCAGAAAATAGATGATACATTAATACTAACCTGCTTATAAGATATGAAGCTTCTTGAAAATGATATCCAATACATAACCTACAACCGCTGCTGAGGATCACGTCACGCTAACCATTCCTGTGCAGAGGTCGAACATAGGGATGATAGTAATGACAGCAATAACGGCTTCAATGCCCTTCCATACCCAAGAATTTGTCCACCGGGTCGAAACGACATAACACTAAGGATCTAACGAACGAGTCCGCTAACTTTTAAAGCACTACTAACATCCAATAGGTCCTTAACGATCATTCCCTACTTCTCCGAACCATAACCATTATTGGGATCATACTTTCACCTGGAATCTCATTCGGCAACCAATTAAGATTGAGTTTGGAAGCACCTTTAAACGCTCACAATCCCTGATCTCTGAAAGAGGAGAGTTCTTTCAGCAGCCAACGTGGGATTACTTCAGAAATCCCTAGAAAGAAGAGCATTTCTTGGGACAACCGTTTCGATGCTCAGACTTTCCCTGGAATTGGATGTAAGGCCATTAGTGGAACGACCGAGTCGAGGAGTGGGAGTAATGCAATGTTGCCAACTAAGACGATTCTTCTCCAGAATGTGCTACTGTCCCAGTTATGCTGAAATGGCCGCTGTAATATTACTGTAGATGGAAGGCAGGCTGATGGGAAAAGATTGTGTGTAAAATTAGGCATTAGGAGTTAAATTCTTAATAGTTTATTGACCTGAGGCCCCTGCTGACCCTGGATGTTCTGCACTAAATCCATCTCAGGGTAGGGTTGAAGAAAACTCGAACCCCAAAGAAGTCCGTCTGAAACACTACTTAGTTCCAAGAACGCAACTGGAGTACGACATATTCGTGAAGCAAATATTCACCACCTTTGAACACGTTTGAATCTCGTACCTGACGATATCATCACAATGACATTATCTTTCAAGTAATACATTAAAAATATTCTATTATACAGGGTGTATCAGAAGTTATAGTGCAACTGAAACTGTGAAAAGTACACGATAGTAGTAGCAAAAAAAGTCTCAGTACTTACATGGTTTCGCAAACGAACCGTTTGCATAATAATTGCGAATGCTTACGATCCGCCACTTCTGGTACACCTGTATAACAGATTAGCATGACAAATTATTGAATTCTACATTCATTCGTTCATTCTTTTATTTTGGCCCTAACAACCTTTAAGCCGTTTTTGATAGATTATTTTTCTTTCTAAAATAGACATAATTGCTTTACATTAAAAATATTAATACATGTTTCCCCTCCACATTTCACTTACGATTTATTAAGACTATTTGTACTAAAGTAAAAACGTTCCCCTATACAATTGTACATTACATTTTCTTATGAATGTTATACTATATCCCAGTCGAACAAGCAAACTTGTCAAATTTACTGTTAACTATAAACCTATAAATTATGTAAAGTTTTGTGTATTTCTTGCCCATGTTGCAGGTCTACACTTTCCCAGCCATATTCACATCCCTCATTATTCGTTATTCCAATTCTGAATTAATATTGTTTGGTAAATGTCCCGAACTTGTACCACTGATATGATGAAACCATGGTTCGTATGCCTTGAATTGATTCACCAACTTTAACACGTATATTAACATTCATTTCATCTTTGAAACTTTCTGTATAGTGAGAAACATTATTGTTAACAAACTTCGATTAGTGAATTACGCACAGGTGAGTACATTAGGACTCTTCAACTGTTATTATGACGTCATCAGGCATATGAAAATTCCCAAATAACATTTTAGTATTATACATTTCTTTGTACGTTTACATGTTACGAAAATGTACACTCACCGGCAATAAAAGTGGCACACCTACATCCAGAAATATCCGCTTCCCTGCGTGGCGTTGTGTGTATTGCCTAACTCGAGGGCGATGACTGAATTGCAATAGCAAATCTACAATAGCAAGTTCCTTCTGCGCCGTCAAGTTAGGCAACACACATTTGCAACACCCATTCAGGGAAGCGAGTATTTCTGGTGTCCAATATTTATTGCCGGTGACTATACAAGGGCTTAAAAACTTTTTACGTAGACTGTACACGAATCAAGCTCTAGAAAGATTTTCCCAAGAGACCGAGTGTTCTTCCTGCCATTACACTTTGATTTTCTTTCTTCTATCTCTCTCATATCCTGATCCTTTGTGGGTTGGCACGAAGGAAAAATCCAATATCGACTCTTTGGTGTCCAGTAGGTGCCTGAAGCAATAATCGGCGCGTTTCAGTTAACGCATTTCCCCTTTGACGTTTCCGCAATCCGAAGGCGATTCCCGCCGTTTTGAAACAAAGCATCGGATCCACATTCCACGGTAATGAGTATCGGACTGGTATTGCAGAGGTTTGGGATTGAAGTTGCCTGTCTATACTTTATAAGGCCGGGTTTAGACGGAAGCATTTCGTTTAACATTTTTGCTAGCATAATTGCTATGTAAATACTTCAAAAATCGTATGGCAAATAGTACTTTACATGTAAACATTTCATGTAACTTTCCAGTTAGCTCTTGCGACTACAAAGTGTAATGTATACGGCTCCAAAGGCACGTCAGGCTTCACCATTTATTGTGAGTGCACGCTGTTCACATTTCAAACAACTAAAATATTCCTCCATACGCGTACTGTATACTTAAAAATGTATGTATTTAAGCAGCGCCATTGCTTTGTATCCAAAAACGTTTTTAGGAAACGTTAATTCCTCTCGGTTGAATAGTTATCGGCTTTTAAAAATTTGAAGTGATACATTGTTTACACATTACTCGGCCGCCATTACAGCTGCACTCGTGACCTAGACCTTGCTTCTTATTGGTTACGCTACGAAAAATGATACGGACCGAGCCTATCGCACGGACTTTGAGAGTCGTTGGTCTTTTACTCCTTCCTCTATTACTGGACTAGAAATTCTATTGTAAGAACACATTCGTATATTTCGTTGACTGTAATAGCATAAATCGGTGGTATTTGTATTTTGTGCCTTGTTCGGTTAACCGCGATCACTATAATGAGTGATAATTTAATTAAATTGATATAGGGACTCTCACAAAGAACATCAATGCAATGACCGGGATTTGAACCAGGAAACTTTGGTGGCAAGATGGAAAGTCTACCACTTAATATGTTCCAGTGGTGGATGATAGAAAACATATTTACCAAAATCTATAAAATAGTTTGCAATTGCATCCTCTATAGGGGGCAATGAATGGTCATCTCTCCTTCATTGCATTAGGTGACATACATGAAAAAATTAAGGATTTAAAAATAATAAAGCAACAGTACCTGATTCTAAATCAAAGATGAACATTTGAACAGAAAATTCCCATACATGCTAGTGATATATTTGAATTTCCCACGCAATATATGCTGCTTCAAAATGATTGGCATGCAACCGTGATTAATGGCATCCCTTTCTTTAAAATCAACATGTGAATTGCCTCCTGGCCACGTGCTTCCATTCCAGATTCTGACGTCAATGCTTGATAATAGGGTGGTTGCCACTGATTATGTGTTCAAGGTAACACATGCTTAGCAAATTGTTTACCTTGGTTATGAAGCCACTGATCTAGTGGCTTTGTAGTTAATAACTTCGCGTTTTGTGGTAGCAATGTCGCCTTTTAATCAATGAGTGCCGGGTTCGATCCAGGTATATTGCACGGTGGTTCAGGTCCCACTTTAAACTATAGGTCCTGTCCCGATTAGCCTATATGAGTAAAAAGTGGAATTAAAATAGAAACAATAACATAACGCACACACATAGATGAAGAGTTCAACCAATATTAAATACATTTATCCTTTTCCACACACTTTTATGCCGTTTTCTCAGAAACTATTAGCTTCACAAAAACATTGGAAGAGTCCAAATTTGTAGAGCATAAAAAACAGAAAATTATGGTAGCTATGATATACTGGTTTAAAGATTTGTGGTCGGCCATTTTATATAAAGGCGCCATTTTGTTTCTCCCGAAGATAGTGTTTTAGCAACTCTTCGAAATACATTGCTAAAAGGGCAGTATTCATGTGACGGAAGATTCAACTTTACCCCGAAATAGCAATATTTCCTTAATTTTGAGGTTGTACTGATGCGACGAACAGGCTGTACAAGTGTTGAATACCGTACGAAACAGCCTTGCATTACAGCCTACCTAAAGCTGTAGAGCTTCATTACTTAAATACTAACTCTAACTTTGACGTATCAACCAAACCGTAATATTTCAGGAATACTGCGACAAAACATTCTCCTCATTTTCCACATTGACTTTTTCCTTAATTTGACTTCGGTGTGGTGTGAGCATATTTGGTTATTTCATGTCGCTTTTCTACCTATATAGAATTATCTTGACAACGAATATGAATAATAAATTTATGAAATAGATGAGAGAAGAAACATATTGAAGCTTCATTGGCTAGGATTTGAATTCTAGTATTTCTAGAGCAGATACGTCACTCCCTCTGATATTATGATTCTTATTAATTGAATTGCTTTATCCCGTATGTGGTACATAGATTAACCTATTCATATAGGTTTACCCCATTTAATTAATTTAATAAAGGGTCATAAGTAAGTTATTTTTTATTACCAAACACACCTCTGTACCAAATGGTAAAGTGTGGTGTAATAGAATTATGTAATATGTCATTTAAGGTCACGTCCCTCTGAGACAACTGACAGACGATAGCCCGCACACATTATTATTATTATGATGATTATTATTAATATTATATTATTATTAATATTATATTATTATTATTATTATTATTATTATTATTATTATTATTATTATTGTGTTTTTCCCATTGCAGGCGAAAATTTATGTACGTTTACCTTTTTGTGTAGAATAGTTTTCTTTGTCTTGAACTGTGGCGGCCAACATTAAAGGTTGTAGTTTGTAAGAGCTCAATTATTTTCTGTAGGAAAATGACGTCACTGACTACTGTGTTAAAAAAAAGTGTCCAACCCAAAATGTTTACATTATGTTTTGTAGCCCTTTTTGACAAGCGATATTTATCTTTAGAGACAGCCATAACAAAAAACTGCATTTGACAGCTATACACTACGTTCTTGCATGTTTTGTTGACACGGTCGTGCCAGGTTCAACCATAGGATATTAATAGCCATAAGAATATATTTCTCAATACAAATTGAGAATAAGCAACATGAGACTGTATATTGGTATACGCGTGATACCTCCCAGGGCACGGGAAAACATTAAGATTTGCAGTAAATAGAAACAAAAACACAGAACTTACGTTTTAACATATGAATTCAGAATCTATTTATCTTGATTATGCAATTTAAAAAGATCCAAAGTTGTACATCATAACGAAACTCACAAAAATAAATCACAGTAACAGGACAATCTTTCTCTCATGCACTTCCATTAATCTCGTAACTTCCAGCACAAGATTCATATCTATCAGGCGGGATGGTGTACTTCAACAGTCCGTTGATACGTCCGGGAAGGACATGTCAATCCATTGGGAAACAAAATCGACGACGACTCTTGGAAGCACTCACAGTCTAGGAGATTTTGGATTCAACCTTCTAAAAGTATCTTCCTCATGTCTGGAGAACAATTAAAAATCTTCAGATTGTCGAAATTCACCTTGCACACTTCCTTACGAGTTTTTGTGTCCAATAACACTGCCGTGTTGAATTTCACTTGGGTAGCTATGAACGGTCCTGTCCACAAATAAAACAACTTGGAAATGGTTTGGTTAACAGCTGAACTTGGACGATGACTTCTTAGCAGCACCAGGTCATCCTCCTTCAACTGCAAAGCATGGCACTTCTGCTTCAGTTTCCGCCTCTGCACAGTATATCGTTCTCTTAACTGGACTTGTACAACCTTACTTTGCCAGTTTTTCTCACCATCTTCGGATTCGGGTTGGAAACTTAGTACAATCTTGGATAGAACTGCACGTACAAAAACAATTTGTAATTGTTATTAACCAATGAGGCAATGTTAAAGACTACTTTGAACAATATCATGTAGACACGCTGGCAATACACGTGAAGAAAACGTAAGAATTTCTGCAACTCAACTGGATAAAGTCTCACTGCAACGTCACTGGACAGATGAATGTCACAAACTAAGCCCTTTTCCGTGCCAGGCCTCTCTGAAAACACCTTACTATGTGCAATAAATATCTCGAACAATTCGGATCTTTGTTCCTTAGCCAATAATTCACTGGAGTCAATCTTCTCTCTTATATCCTCTAGCGGTGTATCCCATTTATCGTAGCTAGCTTCCATCCTCCGGACGCTCATCTGATTATCAACGGAATCATAATAATCTAGCTTTTGCTCAATTGGCTCTCCATCCACCATTAAATATAACTTTTTTATGCTTGAGATTGATCTCTGCTTCATATTTCTGCAGGAACGAATAACCCAATAATAAGTCTGAAGGCAAATCCTTCACAACAAAAATTTCTAAAGGTATGGTGCTCTCAGCAATTTCCAGCACAACTCTGCCCTTTCCCACAACTCGAGTTCGACTTTTTCCAGCAAAATCAATACGTCGCACTTCTGGAGTAGCTTGTAACATGGCCCCTGGCAAATTTTGCTTTATTTTCTTCCAAATATCTAGACTCAGAACAGATATTTCAGCTGCAGTGTCCACTATACAAGTTATATCAACATTTGCTACACGTGCCTTGAACTTAGGCACTCTTCCAAAGTTTTTAGACTGACTAGCCTGACACAAATTGTAAAGAAACTCACTCTCTTCATGATTGATAACAAACACCAGCTTCAGATCATTATTTACAGACTGGGAAATATTTTCTGCAGGCCCCAATCTGCCACTTGCAATCGTGGAGAGCTACGACCTTCCCTCAAAGGTTCACTGTGTTCCGGTGAAGATAAACGGTTCTCAGTTCGTGGTCTCTCACAAGGTTCGTATCTCGCAGCAGCATACTCACTTCTTTGCCTATTTTGGCTTTGTTGACGATAACGATTGCCGTTTCTATATGGACCTGCAGAGCGATTTTCATTGTAATTATTCTGCCTCTGGACCATACGAACCCTCGGGTTTCTGTTTGCCGAGTTGCCTAGAATATCTAGGTTGTTCTGGTGAGTAGGATTCTCCTTCCTCCACGCAGTTCGCCAAGCATCCTGCTCTTCCGCTTGCTCGTATCTCTGTACACCATTGCTTCACTCTATAAGGCAATTGGCCGATTATGAGGTTTACCACCTCCTGCTCTGTGTAGTGGCTACTCAGGTTTCTGTAAGCAGAGTATACAGACCAAACATATTCTTCCAAACTATTGTCATTGTTTTTGTTGTACCGTTTGGCCCTCACAGATGCCAACTCCCTTTCTTTTGCCTCTGAAGAAGCAAAACGCCTCTTAAACGCCCTACGGAAATCTGAATATGTGTGGAAATCATTCTTATGAGAGTAGAACCAATGATAAACCATGCCCGTTAGCAAACGAGGAATAATATCCAGCCTGTATCTATGCGGGATCTGAAGGATCTCAAGGTTGGTATCTAATTCTTTCAGATAAATCTCAGCCGAAGTGGCTATAATATTTCCGTCGAATTTCCGCATGGAATTCAGGTCAGCCATCCGGGGAGTCATCCCACCACGCGTAGCACTGGTTTGAGATTTTCTTTCTTTTCTCTTTTCCGATAAAGTCGACTCGCTGCCTGAAGAACTGGAAACGATCTCTCTGTGGCGTCTTTTTTTACATGTGTACGGTTTCGTTGCCCCGAAGAGACCTCAGAACGACTAGGAGACAGTAACCTTCGAAAAGGCGCGCCCAGCTGGTCCACCCGCGGTAAGTCTGATTCACCGGAGAGTGGCAACTTGCTTAAAGTGGTTGAAATTTGGGCCACTTCGTCACAAAGATTACACATGTCTGAAGAAAGCTTCCCTGTTTGGATTCCATATCATTTTTCCACTCTTCAGCATTCTCTCTAGGACCCTCCGTGCTGCTTTTAAGGTTTTCCGCCACCGTCTCTACAACTCGCAAATTCAGGTTTTCTCTCAGCTGACATACCATACTGGTCACCTGGTTGTCCAACTCTCTGGACATTTCTTCCCTGAAACCGCTCTGCATTTCAGTGATTTTCTTTCGGAAGTCCTCTTTGGTCTGCTCAGCTTCTTCCCTCAACAGTACAACTGTTTCATGGAGTTTAGATTCCAGCTGCTGAGAATTTGACTGACATGCTTGACGTAAACTCATAATCTCAATTTCAAGGCTTTCGTTCAATTTCTGCTGTCTCTCAGACATTTGCAGAGTCAGTTGTTCGAGCCTCCGTCCCATTTCTGAATTGGACGGAGCGAGTTGCGAACAACTCTGGGACAGTTTCTCCTCCATCCTAGCTTCTAGCCGGCACTCAAGAGTTCTACTACTTTCTTCTAGTCTTAGTTGTAAACTGTGCTCCAAGATATTCATATTTTCCTGGAGTATATCCTCTAACCTCCTAGAGTTCTCATGTAACTTAGCCTCCAAGATATCAGAATGTTCCCGCATTCTAGATTCTAGATTACTAGAATTTTCCTGGATTCTAATTTCTAGATTACTAGAATTTTCTGCCATTTTAGCTTCCAGACTGCTAGCATTTTCTGTCATTTTTGTCTGTATTCTAGTTTCCAGGTTGCTAGAATTTGGCTCCAGCATTCGCTGCAATGACGCATGCAAATCAGCAGTAACAGGAACAACAGGAACTGCAAGTTTTTCTTTGCATGCGAGACACGTTAATTCACCAGGAGAATTACTTTCCTTTGGTGACTTTAGCTTTGCACAATTCAAATGAAAAGTATTGTGACACTCAGTGCAAACAAACGTATCATCAAGCCTTGATGTAGTCTCACAGCAAAACATATGAACTGTGCTTTCATCAACGCATGAAGCTTTGCTTCCACTTCTTAATATTTTCTTTTCCATTGTTGCGCATCGAAAGTTCTGAGTCAACTGCAAATCTAAAACACGTTACCAAATATTAACGTAGCTAATGCACAATGTGTTCGTGGCCCCACGTTTTGTGCGCCAAATTATTGACACGGTCGTCCCAGGTTCAACCATAGGATATTAATAGCCATAAGAATATATTTCTCAATACAAATTGAGAATGAGCAACATGAGACTGTATATTGGTATACGCGTGATACCTCCCAGGGCACGGGAAAACATTAAGATTTGCAGTAAATAGAAACAAAAATACAGAACTTACGTTTTAACATATGAATTCAGAATCTATTTATCTTGATTATGGAACTTAAAAAGATCCAAAGTTGTAGATCATAACGAAACTCACAAAAGGAAATCACAGTAACAGGACAATCTTTCTCTCATGCACTTCCATTAATCTCGTAACTTCCAGCACAAGATTAATATCTATCAGGCGGGATGGTGTACTTCAACAGTCCGTTGATACGCCCGGGAAGGACATGTCATTGTACTGTGCGTTACATATGGGACTGCAATATTGAAGTAATGGGTTAACAAGTGTAATGTATAATTTTACAGCAGTGAGTACAGAAAAATTAAACAGAAAGTTTCTTCTGATGAAACGAAATAGTCTTATACACCTTTTGACCAGAGCTAGATAAATAGTATTGAATGAGAGGTGTGATGTAAAGTGGTCAGAATAAAACCAGTCTCTTGATTTTTGATCCACCCTCGTATGAGGTTTCAAATACCTATAGATGGCGCAACTTTGTGCTTATTCTGGTTTTACATCGGAACTTAGGTGGTCTGCAATACAGTTTTTGTATGGTGTACACCACAGTGAGGGCATTGAAACACGGTTACTTAGTATTTAATTTGTTACCATATCCTGGATATATTTAAAGTTACTGGACCGTTAGATTCGACCTCCGTAAATAAGATTCTAAAAGCTTCTAATTAAATATGCCGATTGAAAATTACAGAAAACTACACAATAACAATATTCGTTTTGGTTTTTACAATTAAGACTTTCCAAGTATAACTTCAATTATATTAATGTATATGCGAGAAATTAATTACATAAAACTTAAAGTTATAATGCTATTATTCACCAGAACGTGATACAATCGTGTTCGTTTACTATCCCTGATAGATTCACCTGTATAAAATTACCTTGGATTTCACCACATTTGAACAAAGGAACAAAATAGTTTACATCGTGACTTTGTGGTCGTCTCCCACTTAGTAGCTCCTTTTATTATTACTGTATTATTATTATTATTATTATTATTAGAATGTATGCTTTTTCTATGTGATTTAAGTTCAATTCAGTTTCCAGACACTAAAATGTCGTATTATAAATCTTATAGTGCAGCAAATATTTGTAGATTTTGCGATTGTAAATGCTGTCGAAACAGAATTAGGTGCACGATCAATGCAAATCTCAGTGACGGGATAATGGCTTTGTGTTCGGATTTATATAGCTTTTCACACGTCAACTTTTAGTTCAGGGGCTAATTTAGTTAAAACTGGTAGGAAAATATGATCAGAAGTGGTGCAAATCCTGCTTCCAAACAACTAAATTCCTGCAGGGAATTGAGTGAAACAAGTTAGCAATTACGTAATTACTCCTTTTGTCATGGGTTGGACAAACCGTTTGTGTTCGTTTTCTAAACAGCTGATTGGCTTCCCTTTGATCTCCTCGGCTTTCACTCTCTCTAATGCCTCTACTATTTTGTACTTAAAGTACGTCCAGAGCTATTTCCTGCCTGCATTAGCGTAAGAGCGCGGGCAGGTTTCAGGAATATGCTCGTCTGATTGGCTGTCTCGAGCACCTAGCGATTTTTCCGGCTTCCAATAGCATTTAAGCAGGGGAAGATTTCAGGAAACTCATTGGGTGTTTCCAGCGCCTGGCGTTTTCTCCGGTCTACAATAGCATAATAGCGCGGGAAGATTTCAGGAACACGCTCGTCTGATTGGCTGTTCAGAGCGCCTCGAGTTTTCCTCGGCTCCAATAGCATAATAGCGCGGGAAGATTTCAGCAGCAAGGTAGTCTGATTTGCTGTTCCCAGCGCTTCGACTTGAGCTTGTATATTATTTTCCAATTCACTGAATTCTCCTGTTTGCCAATCTTAATAGAGTAAAGGGGGGATAGATGGCGCACATTTTCAGTCAACGCAAAAAAAAGGTGTTTATTAATATTTTTATATATTTTCAATTTACTTTCCATCATTTTTCAGTTCTTGAGGAACAATAAAAATGTACGATGGCTAAGTTCTGTGTCACCATGTAGCGATAATATGCACGCAAAAAAAAATAGTAGCTCTTAGCCATCTGTCCCAGAAACTCGATCACCGCACGCTGCTTCAGGCGTTCCACCAACATGGTTAGATGCTACCATTTTCCTTGCTATAGTTCAGCACCCCCTGGCGATAGAAATTTGAAACCTTAAATGGAAGAAGCAGGAAAGTCTGATAAGTACAATGCATGGTTGTTCAAGATCCAAAATGCGTTTACACGGTAACAATGATATAGGATGCATTACTTTTCAGCACGCCCTCGTATTCAGGATAGTAGTATAAAAGTATATACTATAAACTCAACAAATGATGAACCCCCCTCAGGCAGATTTGACTACACTTAAACCTTGCTCAAGATGAGCATATGAGCTTTTTGCTCAAGTGTAGCACCCTGTCTAATCCAAGATTTTTGTAAAAATGCCCTCGGGAATTTCCCGAAACTACAGTGTACAAATGATGAGCCCCCTCAGATTGATTTGCCCATACTTACAAAAGTTGCATCAGCCAGATTGTTGTCCATAAGCTTGTTAAAAATATGCCCCTTCTTGATATTGTTTTGGATACACTTGAAATTAAGCCAAAATCCTCATAAAACACACACCCACACACACACACACACATACACACACACACCCACACACACACACACATGCTTACTTCTGGTTTATTTCTATTGCATCATGCTGTGCAACAAATTATTATCCAATATTATGCATGTGTTGTTTTCTGATTGGTTAATTATGACATAATGTGATGATGTGTTATATTCTGATTGCTTTGTTGTTTCAGATGTTTTAATCCATGCTTAGGGTATATAAAGAGATTTTGCATTACATATCAGCCAGTATTGTGAGAGTGGCTGAGGAGTACAGATGTGTTGTTACAGTGTTTCTCATACTTACAGGCCTGTTTGGTTTAATATATAATATTTCTTATTATTCATATTAAATATATTTCTGGTATATTGAACAAAAAGGGCTTATATTTTGTATAAAAAATCTGATATTTGTTGCATCCAGCTTGTTTGTTGTAATCCACTCTTATTTAGAGTCAGGCTTATATCTGTCCCAGCCTGTTATACAAAAATCAATACATAACACAGTGCTAGGTCATTGCCTTTCTAGGACATGCATGTCTGTGCAGGCATTTGCGGAAGGTCAGTGTAGATCAATATTTATTCTCTTTTTCCACTTGTAGGCTATTAGCTTTACAACCTGTCATAATAAGCATAGAGTTTTGATTTAAAACCCAAAAAATTTTGTATAATAAACCGAGAATAAAAATTAATAATATTAA
>NC_139247.1:45753988-45778159 GCF_977018435.1 Lepisma saccharinum | reverse complement strand
CAACTGAGCTCCGGGTGCGGTATGGTGCGGTAATATATCATAATCGATTTGGAGTGTCATGCTTATATTTGACTACAATCTGCTATATTCTGTAGACAAAATCTTTAACAATTAACTTCATATACATAATAACAAGAATAAGCTCCGGCAACTGTCGCTCGAAGTTTAAAATATTGTGTTCCCAAAGTGAACGAAACAATTACAATCACCACATACATAACACAACAATCAAAAATTTACTCCCATCTCGGGAGTTTAATGCGGAAATGACGAGGCCTCTCCGACCACAGCTTGCTAATTAGTGGATTTGTGTGTCGTCTTATTTTATTCCAAAAGGATAGTTATTCTTGTCGTAGTGCTACATCAAGAAGCTCTAAATTCAGATCTTCATGTATCTGGATTATGCGAGTGAGAGGAGGATGCCTTCCAATTGAACTGGCAGATCGATTTTGGACTCTTTGCAGTTTAATTAAATGAGTCTTCGCTGCATGCTGCCAGGCGGGACTGGTGTATAGTAATATCGGCCGTACCATCATTTTATATAAATGCAGGCGTGTCTCGAGTGTGAGTGCCATGGACCGGAACATTGGGTGTATATATATGCTATCCTCTGTTTGGCCTTCTTAGTCTGGGCATTGATGTGTGATCCGAAGGTAAGGCGTTTATCAATCAGCACCCCCAAGTATCTAACTTGTTCAGCGCTAGGTGCATCTCGCTGAAATAGTTGCAAGCTGGCCCCTTCTTTAGCATTGGATAGACTAAAAACGACTGAAGTACTCTTTTCTGGATTCATCTTAATTTTTCACCGTTGAGCTCAACGTTCAAAGATCGGCAGAAAGGTTTGCATCTGTTTCTGACACTGAAGCACACGTTTGCCGTTAGAGAATAGTGCAGTGTCGTCTGCGTATGTGGCAATTATCCCTTTATCTGGGGTGGGTACATCTGCAGTATACAAGGAGCAAAGTATCGGAGAAATCACAGATCCTTGAGGTACCCCAGCACGCACCAGTCTTGGCGTCGATTTCTGACCATTTATGGACGTAATGAAACTTCGGTTAGACAGAAAGCTGGCTATGACCTTCCTATAGCTGAGTGGAAACCTCATTCGTCGCAGTTTATACAGAAGTCCAACATGCCAAACTCGATCGAACGCCTTTTGTACATCGAGAAATAATCCTAATACTCGGCGCTTCCAATCAAGGCGAATCGCTACATAGTCAACAACGCGAACAAGTTGTTTGTTCGTCCCATGGGAACGGCGAACACCAAATTGGTGATCTGGAAGCAGATGGTTGGCTTCTATGATCTCATGAAGTCGTCGTTGCATAACTCGTTCAAAAAGCTTGCTAAGATGGGACGATAATTGTTGGCATTTTTGTTGATCCTTGCCAGGCTTTGGTAGTACGATGAGTTTTGCCAATTTCCACTGAAGTGGGAAGTAACCAAGCTTCAGGATGTTTGTAAATAACTTCGCCAAAAAGACATAACCCTTACGGGACAGATGCTTCAGTGCAGCTGGCGGTATCCCGTCTATGCCGGCAGTAGAGTTGTTTTTCACTTTCCGTTTTGCATTTGACACCTCGCGAGGCGAGACAGGTGGATCATCCAACGACGAAGGCTGGCGTTGAAGACGTTGGAAATCAGCATCGACAATCTGTTCTGTAACAGCGTCATGGAGATCATTGTTTGGTTGAAACTGATCGTAAAAATGATCGGCTAGAAGCTCAGCCTGCCTCTGGGGATCCATAATTGGCCCTGCAGGGCTATTAATGGCCGTCATAGTAGGCTGTTGTTGTTGATTTAAGTTACGAGCAATCTTCCAAAATGTAGGATCAAGCTCTGTCAGTTTGCCAAGTTTGCGATCCCATTGGTGGATTCGTTCACGGTGTAAGTATTGATGAAGGTGACGCTTCTCGTAAGGTGCGGAACTGATGTTGACATAAACCGTATCCGATGGAAGCAGCGACAGGGAGATGATCGGAATCGAGGTCCCAAGTTACAAATGGCATAGTGCTGAGCCCGACATCTTAGGTCAGGATGACATCTAGCACATCGGGGCGACTTCCATTGCGTGGATAATGCATCGGTTCGTGAGGAGCGGAGATGGAAAAAGCCAGCTGATCCATTATACCAGCCAAAGCGTTTCCGGCTGTGTTGGAGCTGATAGAATGCCAGTCACCGTGTTTGGCGTTCAAATCGCCCTCCAGTACAATTCTATCGTCAAGTGTTTCTAGTACAAGGAAATCGTTGGTGGCCAGAACTTCTTGTGGAGGCAGGCTTATATGCTGAAATGACAACTAGGTCTTCATTTGGTGCATGGAGCTTCACCGCCAAGGCTTCCAACGAAACTAAATGTGGAACTGGTATCTTGATAGCAGTGAGGCCACGTTTAACAAGTATTAACAGACCTCCCTTACGACGACCAATTCGATCTTCTCGGAATATTTTGTAGTTGGGAACTGTCCATGTTATATGAGGTTTAAGATGAGACTCATTGATAAGAGCGACATCTCTATTCAGTGAGTATAAATAATGTTGAAGCAATAAGGTCTGTATTTCGATGCAATTTGCATTAAAGACAAGCAAATTTATCTGACGTAGAAGTCCGTTGCGATTAAAAGCACCCATCACTTTGCATTTCAATGAGTGTTTGCAGAACAATCGTGACATACTTCATGCTGGTTGTAGCGCGTGACATTCGCTGGAGTCCTCTATTAATGTGCTTCAATATCTTCTCGAAGTGCATTTTGCCCGACCCTGTGGCCGAGTGGTTATCACATCGCGCTGCGACACCAAGGGTCCTGGGTTCGAATCCCGGTCGGGCTTGGTTGTTTGTGAATGTCCATTCATCAATTTCATCACTCATCCCCATCTTCGCAAATTAGCCAAGACGCACAAAACGCGAAGTAAAAAAAAAAACTAAATCAATCAATTAATCAATCGAAGTGCATTTTATTAACCATATCTAGTAGAGATTTGAGTATGGAACCCACATCTTCTTCGTTTTCTTCATTAACCTTAGGACGTTGTCGTCGTCTGTTGTCTGCAACGCCACACACGGTATTTGCATAGCTGGTGGCATCCTGAGAGGAGGTTACGGCTGGAGTGGTCAAGGACTCTGTGTTCGCATTCGACGCGCGTGTAGACTGTGTCGGTTGTACTGTTTGCTGTTTCGCCATGGCGGTGAAGTATCGGCAACCACGGTAATTTGCCGGGTGATTTTCCTTACAATTACAGCAGACTGCGGGTGTTTCTCTGTCCTTCTTTGGACAATCTGCGGTAAGGTGGTCACTTCCACATTTCACACAACGTGGTCGAGCTGCACAGGTACTTTGGGTGTGGCCCAGGCGCTGACATCGGTGGCATTGCAGGATGCTGGGTGGTCGATATACCAGAATCTTGATCCGATAATAGGAAAGGTACTCTTCTGTATAGTTGTCAGCAGACTTTTCGTTCCTGCGAAGTGTGACCAGATACAGAGGTATTTGCTTCTGGACGTGAGTTTTTCGGTCCCTCTGCGTCATGCGTTGTACATTTTGCACATCGTAGCCTTTCTTTGCCAACTCCGCAAACAAAGTATCATAGGGAACGTCGATAGGTAATTGCCTGATTACGACCTTCAGAGGACGATCTTGACGAACCGGTGCACTTGCAAGTTCAATCTTCTTGGTGGTGAGGTTGCGTTCGAGAGATTCGAAGTCAGCAATTTTTTGACAGTGAACTCGGATACTGCTAGCTGAATATCGAATTCGCGGTTCGGATTTCAGAATATTGTGCAGAGTAGCCACAAATGTGTGCGGGGACGCTACATTGTAAATAAATATAGGAGGTATCTTGCGATTGGACGAAGTTGTTTCACCCGCGAATTCAATTCCATCTTGATGTCCGTTGGTGGCACATGTACCTGCCATAGAATCAGAGTCCTTGATATAAGTCTGAAGAAGCTGATATGCGTTGGACACTGGCACTGAGGCAGCACGCGGAACAGATTGACTAGGCTTCGCAGCTTTCCTTGGATTCACTAACTGAAAACCATCGGAGTTAGTATCTTGGTTTGCACTGGGAATCGACTGTTGACGTTCTCTCTTGCGAGATTCTTCAAAATCTAGCCTACTCACCGGTCTGAGGTTCAGGCCACCACGAAAACCACCTCTTGGGTAGGGATGATGCCGAGGGATGGTGCCGATAGTTCTGGATTTCAGATCTTGGAAATATGGAGTCATCCTGGTTGGCAGTCTCTGTTGATAGGTTCTCTTCCATCTCGACCTCGTCTGACCAGTCGCGTCCTCCTTCGGTACCCATGGCTGAAGAGATGAACAACACACCGAAAGGAATGCGGTCGTCTAACGAAATATTCTGCTTGTCAAACATCTAGGCACAGGTTCCACAACTAGGCGACGTCTTCCGTAACCCCTTGGCGTGGCTTGGTATCCACCACACCAGGGACTCCACTGGATTGTGGATGAGTGTGTGGATGGATCTCGGGCTCCGGGCCTGGCTGCGCTGGCTTTATACTCGCAGTGGCGCATGGGTGGTGAATATTTTAACTACAAGTACGTGTTGCCAACTCATTTTTTTACATATTGCAAACTCCGTAATGACAATTTTCAAGGTTTTGACATTGAGAAAACACTAGGGGAAAATCACTAGATGCACGTGTCATAATAAACTAAAACTGTGTGCATTCAGACAATACAATTAATAGTGAGCCACGCAGGACTCTGCAATACTAAACATGGAGTTGAACAGTGTAAATTACAATAATTGATAAAGTTTACAGAATACAGCGACCACGCAGGGTCTAATAATAAGTAAAGCTAATAAACTTAGAGGTGGATCCGTCAACTTTTACAGAATACATTAAACTAAAAGCGTACGCCTCGCAGGGACATTCTGCTTAACTCTTTCATCCGAAATTAAAAAGAATACAGCGACCACGCAGGGTCTTATAATAAGTGAATGGAGACCATGCAGGGTCGTTACATAGTTGTGTAGTCGCAACAAGGGTTTTCGAGGCAGGAACAGTGGAGTTGGATAAAGATCGAATGTGCCCGCAGCCGTACTGCTGACAGTGTCATCATATCAAGGTCTTGGTGAGGTTTGCGGGGAATCTGGGTTGCCTGCGACCTGCGTTGTAAAAGAAGCAGCAACACTTTCTGTTGAATCCTCCCATCATTTTGCAGGACAATGCTCGGGTGCATGTAGCGCAACCTGTGGCTGATTTGCTAGCTTCATGAGGCTGGTAAGTGGTCTACCATCCCCCATATTGCCCAGACTTAAGCCCCTGTGACTTTTATTTGATCCCTAAGATTTTGATTTTTGATTTTTGAGTTGCTGTTTTAAGTCCACTTTATGCACAGTAAGGCTAATCGGGACTGGACCTACAGTTTAAAGTGGGATCCGAACCACTTGTGCCTCCACCGGGTATCGAACCCGGGACTCCTTGATTACAAGGCAATGACGCCACCGTTGATCCCTAAGATGAAGCTTCCGAACTGTTCCAGAAATTTTTCAGGTAATAGACCGCTCCATTCGAACCATGAACACAACAGGCACTGCTGCAGAAATACTACAACTTCCACATGTTGACTACATCGAAGGGATGTAAAAGTTTCACAGAGATATCTCTTTTGTATCATTTCTAAATAAATAGTTTCCACTATTAAAACTCTAACCCCCGTATTTTTTTGTTTTTGGATCAATACTGCTCACCCCATATGCTGATGAATTAATGAGTTCAGGCAAAAGGCCTGCTCACTAATATAGTGGCTGCCGCCTTGTAATCAAGAGGGCACAGGTTTCATTACCGCTGTAGGCAAATTACAGTGTTCTGATCCCACTTGAACTGTATCTAGTAAAAACATATCAAGGCTCGAGACGATGAATCATACCTATTGCTACATTCATCATATAGATTATTTTTAAAAAAATCTGTACATGTAAGTGTGTTGTTGATTGTTGTTTACGCACAGATTATGCTAATTGGATCTGGACCTACAGTTTAAAGTGGACTCCGAACCACTATGTGTCTCGAACGGGTATCGAACCCGGGACTCATTGCTTAAAAGGCGACGACGTCTCGGCGAAGTCTGTCTTTATGTATAAACACATAGATTTGTTGTCTGCTCGGAAGTTGTAAGAACATCCCCTTTGATGTTGCCATTGGTTAGTACACTTTGTGATCTCTTGCCTACCTCATGACCTGTCAAAGAACTGGAGTGTTCTCACGCCTCCATAACACATGTGAATTTAATCGCATGACTAGTCAGTCATCCTAGACTACAGTCTGTTCCAGGAAACTGTGGAGCAGGCGAACGCAAACGAGTACTAAGCAAGTAGGAAATCTGAATGAATGAAGGTGAAAACGCGGTTGCAGCTACTAGCCGCTTACAGCAGCGCGCACTGCTTTGCTCCGTCAAACCACTTCCTCCTCTTCTCTGCCTTTATTCGCCGGCCCTGCCCCACAGATTCCCGAGAAAGAGTGTAAAACCTGTGAAGAAGAATGTGCCGTTCCATGCGCTGTAACATTCTGCGCATGCGCCTTAAGATCGGAAAACGTCAAGTGGGAGGAGTCTGCTGTCAGTGATGTGCGTCTACGCGTAAACAACGATAGTCTACATTCTACACGTAGACTATTTTATATATGTAGATTACGTAATCTATGAAAACAACATGGCGAAAGTTGATAACTTAGCAAAGGGCGCCGTGGAATTAGAAGAAAATTATACTGCGTATCAGTTGCTGATGTGTGAGGAGAACTTTTCATACTCTTTCATCCAAATTCGAACAATTTCTCACCTAGGAAGAAACCTAATATAGGAAATATTCTAGTGTTTTATGGGGAAAAGACCACTCTTGCCTCAGGACTGCCATCTGTTGTTGTTTTTTGCATACTATTTATCTTCTTGCATAGTTGATGGTTGAAGAGAAGAGAAATTGTGTTGAAAATAGGATTCTTTTCATTTCGTTAGGAACCAATATAGTTGAAAATGTCACTTTCTTTTTATGAAACCCTTGAAAATTAATTTTAATGCACTTTAGATTGTCTACGTAGGCTATGTAAACTACAACCCTCGTAATCTACGCGTAGATTACGTGTAGACAACGCATGTAGACGTAAACTTTTAGTCTACGGCACATCAATGTCTGCTGTACAACGTCAGACGAAAACTCGCACTGAAGCTATGTAAAAGGCACTAAAAGAAAGCCCAGGTAATAGTTGAGCATACTCGGTGACGGCGCTAAAGGAGGGGTCAGGGGTCTTTGTCTCCCAGAAAACACGAAAGAGTAGATAAATAAATACTCTTTATGCCCAAATATGCACTTTTCACTGCATTTATGGGTATATTAAGAGTGGCTCCTCCCATAAAATATTTGACAAGGCAAATTGCCAACTATTAACAAGAAAACATTTTGTTAGGATAATATCTTACTTTTTCGAAATTCGATGCTTTTATAAAGTGTATGCAAATTCATCAATGTTAGAACAATACCCTTGTGGATATATAGAAGGAGCTTTACCCCATCAGCTCTCCCCTTGGGTACGCCCTTGTGACCCTAACTTTGTGAACAACAGAAAAATAATAGGGAAAAACTAAAGGCAATAGAACGTAAGATATAAACGAACAGGATCAAAAATTGATTTGTACTTCTAGGTCTCTAGGGACGAGGGCAAATCTTCCATGACAAATAACCTGTGACATCAGATATTGAAGTTTTAGTTTCCTTTTCAGTCCACAGATAGCGCTGCTCTTGCTGATCGATATTTCAAACTTGTATACCTTACACAAAGACTCCATGTGTCAGATGATATTTCTATCTGAATCAGTTATCCCTGCACCAAAACATGTGGATAAAAATAGATCGGGTCTTCCAGGTATTTCCTTGCACGAAGTCAGGTAAAGGAAAATCCCGATCTTACCCTTTCCTCCAATGAGATACAAGTACTACTAAGAGTGTTTATTGGTTTTAAATTAAGTGTTTTCCATTGTAAATAATCCAGCTCGAGAAACTGATCTGCCAATCCCATTAGTTAGTTCCAAGAAACGGCTTCTGTTATCATTATAGCCCGGATAGGTAGGCTATGCATATTGCATATTGCGTATGCAAGTACATACATGAATCATATGTATACATAAACTTCTTGCATATTTTATGGCCAATAACTACTACTAAAATTGTATTTTACGTCTTTGTGTTTGGCGTATTGTCTTCTTAATAAAAGAACTTCCTATTTCCTTCCGTCACTGTTGTTTACCCTCCATTCTGTTTTTATAAAACAAGAAGAAAATATTTCTTTCGTCGTCCACGTGGGAACACTCAACAACTACTATTTTTGAGAGAGAAATGACAACAAATGCAATAGACAGTCCATAGATGATCTTGAACTTGACCTGTCTGATAATGTTGCTTAAAATATTGTCCAGTTTGTATCTTGTGAAATTGAGCGAGTTTTTGTTTTCCGAGTATGAAAATATTCTTGCCGACAACAGGAGTTTTAAGGTTGAACTTTTTGAAATATGTTGTAATCAAGTTAAACCATGAGCTATGAGGAATGTAATTTTTTATTCATTTATAAAATTGAGTGAAGAAACTAGGTTCTACAACAATCAGTTGCTTCTGCTATGCAACTATTGTGAAAACAATCACCACATTTTCTTAAAGTTTAAACGGCCTTTAATGCATATATCCAAATTAATGCAATATTTATGATTCCATTATTTAAACAAATATTTATGTTGAATGGATATGAAAAGTAAAGTGATTCCCTGGGCTTTGCATCATGCCATGAAGGCGTATAGGGAGTGTGAAGTTAGGACTCCATACTTTCTTTGAATTTGAATTTAAAATTTTGGGTGCGTCGGCACTAAGGCTATTTTGCACCCGTCACATTATACGGGGTCCAGCCCCTTATCGTTACACATTACAACTCTAACGTTGCAGAACTAAAATCATAAAATCTCAGCACAAATAAGGACAAAACACAGGACGACACAGAATTATACTGGCCATGGGGCCAGTCGCCAGAGCCTCGTTAGTCTGCAGTCCAGGGTGTACTACGTGGAAGTGAGGTCTCTCCCGCCGGAATTCGAACCCGGGTCTCTCGCATGCTAGTCAGAGGCTATAATGTCTGAGATACCGCGGTGCCATGTTGAATGGACATGTAATTTATAATCAGTGGCGGCAATCCTCCATTCCCTTACTTTTTGACCAGCACTATGGCCTCTTAATGCTAAGCTTTGTCAACCAATAGAAAGAAAACTCTCTTTGCGCCCTCCCCCCCCCGTTTTGGCAGCAATAATATTTTATTATATAATTATTATCTGTCTTTATAAGCATATTCAAATGTAAACAGAAATGGTTGCTTGTCGTTTTTATAAATTGACATTATTGTATACTTTGCGGACTCTTCTACTGAAACCAATCATTGTAAATTTAAATCAATGATGCGAAAGCACTGTGTCTCAAATCACACCTTTGAAAAGTTACAGTTCAAAATATCACGACCTAAAATGCTGAAATCTATTAGGTCCGTTATGCGAGTCTATATATTTCTACGTTTCGGGCTGATAAAAACCCTAAAAAATGGAAGTTCTGGCTATCTTTCTTGCAGTTATGAGAAAGACGAACAAGGTCCCATCAGGATGAGATATTTGAAATTTGCACGCACAATTTCGCACACGTTTCGCCAGGAGAAAATTGCAGGAGATTTGGATTTCCTGGACTAGTCTTGTCCGGACGTCCTTGACGTCGTTCGGGAAGGGAGAAATGGAGGATAAGATTTTTTCTGGACTTAAGTGCCGGAAAGTAGGGGGAAGGGAAGCGGAAAATGAAGAGGAAAGGAAACAAAGACAGAATGAAGCTTTGTCAGTTTATCTTCGGCACAAATCTGGCCTTCAGAGAATTCTTAGAAGCACAGAAACTCATGTATTTTAGTAGACGAACATAACTTTCATTCGTTTCGAATAAGAACAGAAGGATAACTTTAAAATGTATCAGCTATTTATTCTTACGCAAAATGTAAACGTGCCCAATGCATGGTAAAAGGATATTAAAATTTGCTCAAAATTTACTCCTGCACTTGATAGTGTGCTCAAAATGTTACTCCTACATTTGCTTGTTACCTCATAATTTACTCCTACAATTGCTTGTTTGCTCATAATTTACTCCTATAATTGCTCATTTGCTCAATGTGTACTTCTAAATTTGCTACTTACCTCATAATTTACCCCCACATTTTCACTTTGCTCATAATTTGCACCTACCTTTGCTTATATTATCATAATTTACTCCTACATTTGCTTGTTACCTCATAATTTACTCCTACATTTGCTTGTTTGCTCATAATTTACTCCTACAATTGCTTGTATGCTCATGATTTTCTCCTATACTTGCTTGTATGCTCATAATTTACTCCTACATTTGCTTGTTACCTCGTTACCTCATAATTTACTCCTACATTTGCTTCTCTGCTTATAATTTACTCCTACAATTGTAACACCATTAAGCCTTTTTTAAATGATATGAACAACTCAATATGCTAACCAAGGCAGAAATTCATTTTATTATAAAACATAAACTAAACGTAACGTTTCAACCTTCTAGCAAGGTCTTCTTCAGACTCTGTATCAAGTACAAACGTTACGGTTAGTTTATGTTTTATAATAAAATAAATTTCTGCCTTGGTCAGCATATTGAGTTTTTCCTACAATTGCTTGTATGCTCATAATTTACTCCTACATTTGCTTGTATGCTCATAATTTTTTCCTATACTTGCTTGTATCATCATAATTTACTCCTACATTTGCTTGTATAGTCATACTTTTCTCCTATACTTGCTTGTATGCTCATAATTTACTCCTACAATTGCTTTTATGCTCATAATTTACTCCTACAATTGCTTGTTACCTCATAATTTACTCATTTGCTCGTTTGGTCAAAGTTTACTCCTAAATTTGCTACTTACCACATAATTTACCCCCACATTTTCCCTTTGCTCATAATTTACTCCTACATTTGCTTGTATGCTCATAATTTTCTCCTACAATTGCTCATATGCTCATACTTTTCTTCTACAAATGCTTGTATGCTCATAATTTACTCCTACATTTACGTGTATGCTCATAATTTACTCCTACAATTGCTTGAATGCACATAATGTACTTCTACATTTAATCGTTTACTCCTAATTTACACCTACATTTAATGCTTTCCTCATAATGTAGTCCTACTTGTACGTTTATAATAATATGTTAATATTACATGTACACAATGTGTCTGACGCAGTTTAATTATTAATAAATCAGTAACTAATGAAGGTGCAAATAAACAAGTGGCAATGATAGATAGATAAACTCAAAAAGTTTCAACTCCTCTATCAGTACACTTCTTCTGTCTTACTTTCGTCGCACGGAGAATGTCAAATTGAAAAACCCAAAGGTAATCAATCAAAAGCACGTGATTCCCGAAGCCTCTACCAAATAACATCTCCCTACTTGAACGTGCAGACGTGACCCAGCAAAAAGGAACTTTGAGGGAAAGAATTATCGCAGAAAATCCTAGATCGAATCTCTCCTGTTCCCCTGAGTCAGCGGTTCTTCCATTCTTTTGCAGTCTGTTGCAACACCGTAGGCAGAATAATTGGTACAAAAGATAGGGAGAGAAATCAGCAGTAACATATAGAGCAAAAGAGAGGATAGGACAAAAGCAGAGATGTTGCATCTGCCAGGTATATTACGTTCAGACTTGGGTTGATGGGATATGGACGGAAATCTCCCGTTAGTCGGCGCCACTTGTCTGGACTTAAAGTTTTGAACAGAGGACGCAAACCTTTCTCTACTTTTGATCAACAACTGAGGCATGGCTGCCATCTTGGAATCGGCAGTCTTCAGGGAAATTACGTACAGAATGTTGTAAAATTAGTTTGATGAAGATGCGTACGAAGAATATGAAGAAATATAACATACGCGCACACAGATATTTGTGTGATGTAAGATTGGACTGAAGCAGCAGCGAGACGGTAATATCCTAAACTGCACGCAACCCGCTTGACATTTCTGTGCGTCTGGTTGCAGTAGTACAAGGCGCTCAAATTCAACTATGTTATTGTTGCCGCTAGAAATATAGATAGGCGTTGCATGCATATGTGAACAGTCTGCATCTTCATCCCGATGACCGGTCAACTCACAATCTTGCCTCACAATGTTCTGTGTTTGAGTCCTGCCAAGGCGAATCGGTATGCCATTATATTTTTTATATAAAAGTAATACAATTTTCCATAGACAATATAAAATAACTGTGTTCTTCACAAAAGTATATACTGTGCTTCTAAATTCAAATTTTGATGCATTGTGATACGTATCTTCTGTCTTCTGGAGCTTCTTATTGGTCTAGGGTTTACCAATGATGGGATTTCTCAGCAGGATTAAGTAAGTTTATACCAAGTCTGCTGTGTTCTTTTTGGTATCGGAGTGTATACCTATAAGAAAATTAATAAAAAAAATATTGTTAATCTCAATTAATCTTTATTGCCTTAGTGATAGATATCTCTCTGACGTAATTGTAATAACTTACTAGCTCTCTGGCCTTCATAAACCCGAAGGTTTATGGTTACAGGAACAAGCTTTAGTGTTTGAAATCCCAAATCTTTTCTAATGAAACTCAAATGCTATTGTAACAAATACTTGACGAAATTATACGAAAGTTAATCTTTGCTCGTACAGACAACCATCTTTACGGAAATGTATTGATGAAGTCATACGTTTGGCTTGAGCCAAACACCAAACAACTTTCTCATTGATCCACTGAATAACCAGACTTGCTGAAACCGGGGAAAATTTCTCAGAGCTTACAATAGCTTTTTTATTCAGTAATTTTGTTTACAAATCTCCTTGACAATCAAAAGGTTATTTATGAATATCACCTTACATAGTTATATTGCAGATACACGTACTATAAACCCACGCTTCGCCAGTGGGTTGAAACACATATATTTGGGGTTGCAATTTAGCAGCGCCATCTCTTAATCTCTGTAAAACGTTTTAATTTAGAGCTGAAAGCAAAAAGGTGCCAGTGGCGCCTCCCAGCAGTAACTAGCAGAACTTGTGGCTGACAGTAATTCATAGCGAGGATGGTTTGCTGCCTGTGTTCAATATCTGCTTATAATACGTTTATCTCTTCTTACATGTTCTTGACAAATGCTTTTCACTAAAGTCTCATAAGATATCTTTAATTTTCAATTTTTTGATAAAACATAAATGTATTTGAGTGTAAAGTAATACACACAATAACAACAATTCCCAAATAACCATTACTACAGATTAACATCAAAATATTTACACCTTTAACAAAAATGTTCGACTTAGTAAGATCGACAAGGGCGACACAATTTTAGAGGGGAAACTTAGTCATTACTTGTATTAATAATTGTTTGATGCAGGATCTAAAGTTATACGTACATTCACTTAGAACGATTATCATTTCAAAGTAAATACTTTCTTAGTATTTTATTTAATTGTAGTAACTTGTGGCTTAATCTTCAAGGATGTGACAGGTAATCTTTCAAACACTTTGAAAGTGTTTGTAATTTTCAATTTACATTATGAAAAGAAATAAAAATAAATCAATTAAAACTTTGGAATAATCTTGTCTAGCGGATAATCGTGGATTCGAGTTGGTGAAAGTTTGGGCAATCTTAAATCTGGGTCTTTCTAGAAACCAATTCTTGGCGACCCTTGGCTAAAACTCCTACTTTTTCCTCTGGAACCTTTGCGTGATTGTGTTCAGGTCAAGCTGTCGTCTATCGCTCGAACTATGTTGATTTTGGATGCGCTCGAAGGCTCTGAGGGAACCACAAGAAACATGTTCAGTCTCATAGCAGAGATCATCTCAGAAAGAGAGCAAGAAGAGACAGAAGAGGAAAGAATGAGAGGGAAAAATAAGGAAAATACAGGCGCGTATACACATCCAAACACCAGGTTAAAGGAAAAAACATAGAAATAAAAAGACAGGGAAAGAGAGAGAGAGCAAGAAACACACATATGTACGCAGGCAGAGAGAGAGAGAGGGCATGAAATGTAGTCATAGAGTGAAAAATGAGAAAAAGAAAAGCACGCGTAGACTCACACATGCACAGCGGGAGAAATAAAAATACACATACATTTAGAGGGAGAGCCGACTCGGTGACTAACTTTCAACCTCGACACCAAAATTTCGCAGGTTCCAGTCCCGGCATGGGAATGCCTGTTGTTTGTGTGTATCCCTTCATCAATTTAATCTAATTAGCCAAAAGTGTTAGAAAAGCGATATTAAATAACGAAAATGAAAACACTTGGAGGGAGACGAAAAGAAATATGCATAGAGGTAAAGAGAGAAAAACAATACAAATACAGAGGGGGGACAGATATTTACACAAAGACATACAGACAAAGAGAGACAAGGGCACAGCGATTCCAATTACTATTCCTATTTGATTATACATAATATACAGGGTGTTCATAAAGTCCTGGTACCATTACGAAAAACATAGCTAGGAAACTACATGCAATAAAACAATCCTGTTGATTGTAAATGACGGTTTGTTTGTTTACTTTTGTTCTCATTGTACTTTTGTTTGTTTGTTCCCTGACAGGTAGATAGACTGTGATGGACCTATTCCCTGGCCACCCTTGAGTTTCTTCTTCTGGGGGTATGTAAAAGATTGTGTTTACCGCACACCTCTTCCAGATGTTGTTATTCTTCAATAACGGAGCGTATCCTAACTGTTACTGTTGATATGCTGGTCCGTGTATGGGCAGAAGTGGATTAATGTTCTGAAAGCAACTAGAGGGGCGCACATTGAGGTGTATGGCATATAAACGTGCAGAGTTGTAACTGATTTTGCAATCAACATCAATATTCTATTGTTTTTGTAATGCTACCGGGACTTTGTGAACACCCTGTATATTTGGATCATTAACTGCCGATATAACTAATATCTTATTAAAATTATATTATCTTTATTTTACCCAAAAATGTAATCCTATGTTTACTTTTCTTATATGTCACTATAATGCCGTCAATCTTTGACTCCTATTGCCAAACAGACGGAGAGATCGTTCAAGATTTTAAGTTTGAGTTAGTGTTTTAAGTCCACTTTATGCACAGTAAGGCTAATCGGGACTGGACCTACAGTTTTAAAGTGGAATCCGAACCACTTGTGCCTCCACCGGGTATCGAACCCGGGACAAGATTTTAAGTGTAACACTATACTGTCACCTGATATTTCTTTCACTCCACGAAATCATACACTTGCATCTGCAGTAGTCTCGGAGAAATCAATAAATATCGATGAATTCGATTTTGCAATGAACACACAGATGGATGGGAAAAACGTTCTAGAAGTAAGCAGACGTTGTATATATTGAACGCATACCAAATGATATGTTAATTGTTTTATATGTCTTTATATAATTTTGAGATATGAAGAACTAGATGTAAATCCGTTTTCATACAACAGGCAAACAGTTAGAGCGAGAACTTTTATGTGTTAGTGTTATGCAGGTATTTCGTTCACCAAATTTTATATTTCTACTTTTAGTAGTTTCTGAGAATTGTTTTCAATTATTGACTAGAAAATATATATGAAGATAGCGTTCGATATCGGATCAACTCTCTTCAACTCGACAAATTTCATATTTGTAGCTCTAATAGTTTCGGAGATATCGAAGCATTTTGTGTCGATTGTTGACTTAGAATATTTGAACTTTAATTGACAATCAATTTGACCGATCAAAGTAAATTATGTCGTGAAACTAGCGCCTAAAACTAGGATTTATATATGTAGACATGTCGTTCTTGATACACTGATTGCTCTCGGAAGACAAACAAGCCAATATAGTTAGGTTGTATTGCGTTGAGCTTTTATTTGGTTCATCTACCAGGCCACGAAATTTTGTTTTTATATCTCAGAAACTATTACCGGTACAAAATGAATTGATGTTGCTTCTGGTCTGTAAGTAGTAGTACCACAATGGTAGGAAATAAACTTTTCAGACAGCCCTCGTAAATTTTCTTTCACCTAGAACATCATCTCAAATATGCATAAGACCACTTTTGCCTGTTTACAGCTTTTATATCAATGTATCGTACCGAAAAGAGACACAATCAATATTTGGAATCTGTTAAAATCTCCCAAAAAAGTAATGAATTACAAGAACTTGGCAACTTGGCAAAGATTTAAAGCCCCGCCGAGTAACAAGGACGGAAGGAAATCCTTTACCCAATATTCCAAAGCGGGATTTAAACTGGAGCTCCTTGGCAGAGGTCAACCACAAAGCAGTGTTGTCATTTCCTCAGTTCTCAAATAAATTTCCCTAGCGAACAGTTGAAATTCCCTTCTGGATTAGAACAGTTTTACAAAAGCATTATACATGGTGTGCTTAATACACCAACTATCTCTGCTAATATGTTCAACATGTCCACTTGCTAAAAAGACGTTTAACCATATACTAAATTCGGTTCAACATTTTCCGGTGCAAGTAGCATCTCGCAGATAGTATAATTGTAACGCACCGGTATTGTATTCAAGAGGTTCTGGTTTCATAGTGGCTCACATCTCACTTTAATCTGTAGTCCCAGTCCAAATTACCCTATCTTAGCAAATTTCTGGATACATGGCCACAAGAACTGCAATCATTCCTTCTCGAAGATGACGCAGATTTTTCGTTCGCACTACATACATTTGCGCCATTAGTATTAAAAGTAAAGTAAGGTAAATGAATGGTGAAACTGTTCCCTGTTCATTACTGTACCATTAGGACATATAGGGGCTGCGTAGGTATGACTCCTAATAGTCTTCATGTCGTTCACAGTCGAGAAGGTGTGATCGTCACAACTCTCTGGCTGTCTGCACCTCCAGGGTTGTTTCCAGGTATTCATTTATGGTCAGATTAACTAGCCACAGAGCATGTGTTTGAAGACATATTAATGGAAGATACTGTCCTACCGCGGAAGTCAAGATTATCTCGAGAGGACGAGTCTACTCGTGAGAGTGGAGGTAGGTAGAAACGCGCACAAAACAACGCGTGAGGTTTTAGATAAGTATCTTATATCTATGCGTCCGCTTATATTGTTTGTTATCGCTTCGTTCTGTTTGTGATGTTTTTTTTCGAACCCTTAACTCCCCTTTTAACTAATATTGTAGGAGACGTTACGGTGTGTGAAACATCAACGGGAACCTCTTTCCATCCCTATTTTCCACTGGACTCATCCACACAGCGCATGCGCACTGGCTTCTATGATTGCATCTAAGGCAGACGAACTACGTTCCAGCTGGAATTGCCCAGCTAGGGAAGCGAACACAGCCACACACTACCATGAACAGAAATTAGAAGTTCTAATATTGAAACTCACTAAAAGTACAGCCGAAAATAATAGGAAAGGACACTGTAATCTTTAGAAACATTTGGCTCGAAATTTCGGCGCGAAATTATGGCGCCAATTTTATGTCGGGAAACATATCTTGCCAGACGTTTTACCTCAGTAACTCACGAGGACAAGAGGAAAACAACCTTTTTCTACAAAATGCACGTCGCTCCAAAATCACCACATGCTGTCTAACCAGTTATCAGCTTAAATGAAACCCACATGTTCCAAAATCTCTTTGTCTGGCCAAAGGGCCACTCTACTTTTACTCCAGTGCTCTCTCGCGTAGGCTTGGTGAACTTATGTTGAAAATTTAATTAAGGTGTGGAAGAAAAGAGCTCAAACGTGACGGGGATTTCAAAGCCTCCAGTGAGGGATCTTCTAGTTCTCCCTGGAAATCCTGTCGGGTACAAGTGGCTTAGAAAGCACACCTGCGGGTCAGGATACGTCCCGGGATAAGATGCTGAGCGGGCTTTTGTGAGAGAGGGGCGGGATCGATTTTTGAATATATGCGTTGCCGTAGTGCCTAAAATTCACAGCAAAATTTCAGAGCAGGTCTTGGAATGTTTAAAAGGGTGAGTGTAATGCACGTAACATTTGAAATAACACTCTTAAACTATTGCTAATGGTTTCCGTACAGTCTACGTAAGATTAGAAAATAGAAATGTACTGAACTGTGGACCATGACAGAGTGTTTCTTTTCTGAAAGATATGCGGGCTACAACTTGTACAGTGCACAAATAAAACAATGTGAAATGTGTCGTAATGGATGTAACATAAGGTGTAGTGCTTAGGAACAAAAAAAAATCTGTGCGAGTAATAAGGTTGATTTG
Source organism: Lepisma saccharinum (assembly GCF_977018435.1). Lineage (NCBI taxonomy): Eukaryota > Metazoa > Arthropoda > Insecta > Zygentoma > Lepismatidae > Lepisma > Lepisma saccharinum. The sequence goes on along the minus strand of NC_139247.1, from coordinate 45,759,923 downwards.
ATTGATTTAGTTTATTTTACTTCGCTTTTCTTCACTTTTGGTTAATCGCAAAGATGAGAATCAATGGTGATAAGATGGGATGGATGAAGGGGCAGTCAGAAACATAAGTGGATGACAAAACACTAGCACCACAGAAGATTAAACTGGGTGTAAGTCCAGTCCAAAGCATGGGTGTTCTTTGGGAGTGTCTCTTTGTCAATTTTATTATATTATCATCACTCATCCTCATCTTTGCGATTAGTCAACAGTGGCAGAAAAGCGATGCAAAATTAACCAAATCAACAATAATATTTAATTTCAAAAGGTAACAATTTTTTTTCATGAGTTTTGAAACATACGTGGAATAGACGTTTTCAGCAACGAGATTCAGGAAAATGTTCGAAATGAAACATTTATTTTATTCTTTAGACTTTAAAACGGTATATGTGTTTGTCTCTACTCTCCTACTACAAGATGGAGTATTCACATAAAAAATCGACTGGTTACTAATTTGATGCTGTCCTGGACTAATGCTGTTGTAATTTATTACAGATCCACAAGTGAGATATGCTTGTAGCAACACTTAATAGGCCAATGGAGACTGTCCCTACAATGTATTTTTTGCCTCCATCGACTGCTCTTTAGGTCCAATGCTTTCTGATATATTTTCAAACTCGTTCATTCAGCAGTAAGTGTTCTATCTGGTTAATTTTTCCCAATACGATTAAGTGTGCGCAAATCTACAACGACACGATGAGGCTTATGTTCCTTTACTTCCACTTGTCTCTTGATTTTCGATACATCAATATTTTAGTGGACGATGAAACCCAACTAGGTCGAAATTCTATAAAAAGTACCATCTAGCCACTTGCCTGAAACTAGCAACTCTCATTAAATCTACAGACATTGTGTTTCATTGAACATTACATTACGATTTGGATATTAGCCATTCCAAAAACAACTTTTCCCATCCCCTGATATCTGAAATTTGACCCGTTCCGCCGATTACCCCCAAGGCACTCCGGCTGTTTCATCTAATTTAACACATAATTGGGAGAGACGCGTTATTAATGCAAAGGCTAGGCAATGCGTGGCACCATTAACTTAATGGACCGTTAGCTCTTCTCCAAAAATATTATGGAGATGAGCAAATGGGAAAGAAGACGCGAAATCTAATCTAGCCCCTGAATGGCGTGATGCTTAAGAACACATGTACACTTAGAACATTGAATAAAATGACGTGAGTGTGAGAGGAACTTTCTTTAAAATTAAGTAAACGCTGTTGCAGAATGCACTTCTTATTTTAGGATAAGAGTTTGGAGAAAATGTGGCTACTCTTTCCTTCAAGAAAATGCAATTATGAATATTACAGGCCTGTGGTATATGTTAGGAAAGATGATTCAAAAATTTAATAAAGAAAACATTTTTACAGTGCAGAAGCTGCTCAACAAATAAGGATAATGAAGGCTTTATATTATTTTCACAAACCTTCCCATGTACTCTATCAGAAATATGTGCATGTAAATCAAATCCAAAGGTAAAACTTACACCACTAGGGTAAATCTAAGAGATGAAAGGAGGTAGGCAGAGATTGTCTCGTTTCAAACAGTTTGTAAATGGGTAGAGAGAAGAAGATAGAGGGAGTACAAAGATACTGAACAAAGAAGAAAAACGAGGATGAAAAACAAAAAAACATAAAAGGGGAAATGATTGAGAGAATGATGACAGAAAGAAAGAGGAAAAAGTACTTGTAAAGAGAGGAATGGAAATCACAGGCAGGTGAGAGATGATGGGAAACGGAGGGCCACGTACATAGAGATAGAGAGAGTAGAAAGATGGAAAGAAAATAGAAAAGACAGAGAATGGATGATAGGATAATACACACACAAAGAAAGAGAGTTGGAGAGATCAAAGATGGAGAGCAAGAGAGAGGAAAGTTTGTGAGTTAAAGAGACACAGTGGAATAAGTGGATAATGCACACATGAAGTAAGAGAGAGAGAGAAAGAGAGAACGAGAGACGAGAATTGAGAAAATGGGAAGCGAAAATAGACACACACACAGAGAGAGAGAGAGAATAAGGTGGAGAGAAAGAAAAAGAAAATTAGTTACGCATACAGAGAGAGAGAGACGAAAGAGAGGGAATGAAAGAGACAGAGAATAAAAAGAGGATAATACATATACAATGGAAGAGAGAGGGGAGAACAAAGCCGTGGAGAGAGAGAGATAGATAGAGAGAGAGAGAGAGAGAGAGAGAGAAAGAAAGAAAATAGGAAGATACAGAGAAGGAAAAGGGGATAATATGCCTACACTGAGACAGAAAGATAACATTGATGGAAAGAAAGGAAGAGATAAGATAGATTGAAAATAGAAAGGAACAGAGAGGGAGAAAAAGAATATTGCACATGTAAATAGAGAGATGGAATGAAAGACTTTGAAAGAGAGCTGAGAATCACATGGAAAGAGTAGAGGCTTAAAGTTGATTTATACCAAGGAGGTAAAATATATCTAGCTGTATCTTTTAAAGAAATGCTACATCCGTTTGATTTGGAATTATAGTTGTAGCAGGTCTAAATCGTGCAGATACATATGGCGATAATATATTCGCTTTCTCGTATCACTGTTCCAATCCTCATTTTGGTGGAATGCTAGATGTACAGACCACTCGCTGCTAAGGTAAATGCTAACGTGATAGAAACCTAGTTCGAACGACTCAAAGCATTCAAGCAAAACAACCAAAACGAGTTGATCTCAAAGGTCCACTAATTACTTCACTGGTTAACGCATGGCGATACATTCAGCGATCCTAGTGGGAGTTAATTGAGCAGGATTGGTAGAGGGTTTGCGCCATAATTACTGCTGGTTATAAACGCGTCTCCTTCTGAGAATCGTTGACGATTGATATTTGCTTTCCATCACTCTATACGCCCTCAAAGGTGACTGAAGATTGATATTATTGCGCTTGAAATCCTCGTCAACAACCTGATTTCTGAAATTATATGAATTTTTATGCTTTCTGTTCCGAGGGCGCCAGAAGGCATGAATTCTAAGATAGAGGGGAAAGTCACATTTAGTATGTCCCAAACAGTGCACAAATGCATATTCGAGCTAAACAGTCTACCTTATTCCCCTTATTTCCTGGATGGGGTGGTAAGGGGGGGGAACTGACTGACCGTAAGGGGCCAATTTGTCTTGTCCCTCTTTGGCGTAGTAATTGGTTCTCTTTCGTTTTCATTTCTTCTTAGTATCTTTCTTTTCAGCGTAGTTTCCAAAATCAACACACCATTGCGGAGACAAATTGAGTGCTAATATGAATATGCTGTATACGCCATTCAAAGTAAGGGCATATATGATTTCTACGTATTTATGCTCCATCCAAACTGCTTGTCTGGAAACTGGCAGAAATTTAAAGATATCAGCTGAGCAATTTCGTTAAACGTATGTTAAGATATAGCGATTGATTTAGGAAGATAATTAGTCAGATTTTAGTAGGAGACGCTAAAGGTAACTCAGTTCCGGAAAGAATGGTTGAAAATAGTCAGATTGCAGTACAAAAAGCTGAAAGTAGTCAGATTCCAGTTAGAAGAGTTGAAAGTAGTCATATTTCAGATGGAAGGGCTAAAAGTATCTAGGTTCAAGTAAGAAGGGCTGCAAGCAGTCAAATTGCCGTAGGAAAGGCTAAAGGTATCTAGGTAACAGTAAGAAGGGCTGAAAGTAGTCAGATTTCAGATGGAAGGGTTAAAAGTATTCAGATTTCAGTAGGATGGGCTAAAAGTATCTAGGTTCCAATAAAAAGGGCTGAAAGTAATCATATTTCAGTAGGAAAAGCTAAAAGTATCTAGGTTTCAGATAGAAGGGCTGAAAGTAGTCAGATTGCAATAGGAGAAGCTAAAAGTATCTGGGTTCCAGTAAGAAGGGCTGAAAGTAGTCAAATTCCAGTAGAAAAATCTGAAAGTATCTAGGTTTCAGTTAAAAGGGCTGAAAGTAGTCAGATTGCAATAGGAGAAGCTAAAAGTATCTAGGTTCCAGTAAGAAGGGCTGAAAGTAGTCAGATTCTAGTAGAAATAGTCAAATTCTAGTTGTAAGTATTGAAGGCAGCCAGATTTCAGTAAAAAGGGCTAAATGTATCTAGGTTCCAGTAAGAAGGGCTGAAAGTAGTCATATTTCAGATGGAAGGGCTAAAAGTATCTAGGTTCAAGTAAGAAGGGCTGCAAGCAGTCAAATTGCCGTAGGAAAGGCTAAAGGTATCTAGGTAACAGTAAGAAGGGCTGAAAGTAGTCAGATTTCAGATGGAAGGGTTAAAAGTATTCAGATTTCAGTAGGATGGGCTAAAAGTATCTAGGTTCCAATAAAAAGGGCTGAAAGTAATCATATTTCAGTAGGAAAAGCTAAAAGTATCTAGGTTTCAGATAGAAGGGCTGAAAGTAGTCAGATTGCAATAGCAGAAGCTAAAAGTATCTAGGTTCCAGTAAGAAGGGCTGAAAGTAGTCAAATTCCAGTAGAAAAATCTGAAAGTATCTAGGTTTCAGTTAAAAGGGCTGAAAGTAGTCAGATTGCAATAGGAGAAGCTAAAAGTATCTAGGTTCCAGTAAGAAGGGCTGAAAGTAGTCAGATTCTAGTAGAAATAGTCAAATTCTAGTTGTAAGTATTGAAGACAGCCAGATTTCAGAAAAAAGGGCTAAATGTATCTAGGTTCCAGTAAGAAGGGCTGAAAGTAGTCATATTTCAGATGGAAGGGCTAAAAGTATCTAGGTTCAAGTACGAAGGGCTGCAAGCAGTCAAATTGCCGTAGGAAAGGCTAAAGGTATCTAGGTTCCAGTAAGAAGGGCTGAAAGTAGTCAGATTTCAGATGGAAGGGTTAAAAGTATTCAGATTTCAGTAGGATGGGCTAAAAGTATCTAGGTTCCAATAAAAAGGGCTGAAAGTAATCATATTTCAGTAGGAAAAGCTAAAAGTATCTAGGTTTCAGAAAGAAGGGCTGAAAGTAGTCAGATTCTAGTAGAAATAGTCAACTTCTAGTTGTAAGTATTGAAGGCAGCCAGATTTCAGTAAGAAGGGCTAAATGTATTTAGGTTCCAGTAAGAAGGGCTGAAAGTAGTCAGATTCCAGTAGAAGAAGCTGGAAGTGGTCAGATTGCAGTTTAAAGGGACGAAAGTAGTTTGATTTTAGTAGGATGGGTAAGTACCAGGTGGTTATAATTAAAGTGACGGTGTTCAGAGTGGTACAGCACGGGCTGTAATGAGAGTAGCAGTCTGAAACTTCGTAGATATGCTAATGAAGCAATGCGCTCGCAAATTATGAAAAAAAAAAGAAGTTCCAATTCTCGCCCCCAGGGTAAAAAATGGCGCTGTAAGCAGTCAAAACGTGGAATTTTTCGTAACTATGACGTCAAAGTCGGTGACATTGCCTAACCATTGTGTGAACTCCCTGGTTGTTGTTGGTGACGCTTGTTGCTTTTTCCTTTAGTAATGTTCATGTAATTCGAATAGTGAAATTGTAGCGATATTTTATTACAAAGAGTATTGTTTTCTGCGATTTATAGTGTTTTTCCTGTAACTATACCAAGTTTTGACTGCTTACAGCGCTATTTTTACCCTGGTGGCGAGAATTGGAACTTCTTTTTTTTTGCATAATTCGCGAGCGCATTGCTTCATTAGCATATCTACGAAGTTTCAGACTGCTACTCTCATTACAGCCCGTGCTGTACCACTCTGAACACCGTCACTTTAATTATAACCACCTGTTAGATAAGTTGGGGTAAGTAGGTATGAAAGTAGTCAGATCCCAGTAGGAAAATCTGAAAGTAGTCAGATTTCAGATGGAAGGGTTGAAAGTAGTCAGATTTCAGTAGGAAGGTGAAAGTTGAAAGATTCCAATTTTTGTTACATGTTGACTGTCGTAAATTTAGAGGTTTTAATCTTGCATTTTTATAAGGTACCTGAATCCAATATGACCTAC